>NW_027643705.1:37500-95000 GCF_032717465.1 Coenobita brevimanus | reverse complement strand
ATACAGCAGCGAATACACCATAATTTTACTGTTTATCTTCCTTATGAAAGCTTTCCCAGAATCCAGCTAAATGAAACGAGTATTTCCCCATCCAATTTTTATCCCATACTTCACACTCGGGACGATTTGCATCAGTATATGACCGATTCCCGCCTCAGTGTTACGAGTCCTTTGACGGAAGGTAATCGAATATTGTTTTTGCTGGGTTTTATGGGCCGGCTAAATGCCTCACACATAGTAAAGCCTCTAGTCATACAAGCCTCGCACGCAACATACTGGTGAAGCACAAATGGTGATGGGTTTCTGTAGTGAGAATGACGCCAGATCCAATATTAACCCTCTGCAGTTCGGGACAGCTCTAGTATTACGCAAGTCTAATTGAATGTTATTTTTGCTCAGTTACAGTATATGGACCAGGTTAATGTCTCTCACATTGGGAAGCCTTAAGACTTACAAGGTTAGACACGCAACACAGAAGCACAAATGGTGATGGGTGTCTGTAGTGAGAGTCATACGTAAATGTGTTATAATGATTCATCCCGTCAGTCTGCAATATGAACCGACAGGGTGATCACATATGCAAGTGAGTGAGTGTGTGCGTGCGTGCGTCCTTTACCGCAGCATTTTGTAAGTAGAAAGTGGAAAACTTTGACCAGTTCCCTTTCGCTACCTCAGTCCATGTAATAAGGTGCTGGAATTTCCTATCAGCAAAAGGCATGGTATCACTTTTCTCTCATGTCATCTCAGTTTATATTTTTATTTTTATATTTTCCTTTTCCCTACTTTCATTTATTCTTTCCCCATTTATATCCTCCACACTCCTACCTTCATTAATTCTTTTCCTCATTGTAATTTCCCTTATCAGGCAAATCACTTAGGATCCTCGCAAGCCTGTACTTAGAGCCGATAGCATCAGTGGTTATAATCATTCCAAGCAGGAAAATTGTACACTTGAAATACACAGCCTCTTCGACTTATGGTCCTCCTCATCACAAAGGGTGAGGCATAAGTCTGTAGGCATATGGAAAGGACACATCTGAGGTTATCTGTGTGTGTGTGTGTGTGTGTGTGTGTGTGTGTGTGTGTGTATGTGTGTGTGTTCGTTATCGTGTTCGTGTTCTTGAGGCAGTTCTGCTTCATCACCAAACTAGCTCCCGTAACATCACTAACCAACACCGATGACTGGCACCTCAAATCACTAGCTCCCTCGACCAGTGCCCAGTTATCAAGCCTCTTCCCTTGTATGTTGCTGAGAGGAGAATTGGGTGATATTTTTATAGCCTTGTGACTGACTTGAGATGGCACAGTACTCGTTACCAAGAGTGTATCAGGCGCCTTGGTCATAATTCTTCCTTTCGAAGAGATTACATTTAAAAGATTCAGTTTAGGTTTAGGATGGATTAACTTGCCTACCTGCTTACCTGCCTGTGTGCCTGCCTGTCTGCCTACCTAATTACCTACCCACTTACCTGTGTGTCCCTGCGTGCCTGCCTGTCTTCCTACCTACCTACCTACCTACCTACCTGTCTACACACACACACACACACACACACACACAAAGGCTAGGGAGACATGTTTAAGGCTATTTAGTGATGAGATGAACCCCGTGATAAAACTAGCAAGGTTTTGTTTGGTGTGTCCTGCCCTCTGTTTCTCCAACCCACAAACCTGTTTATTTATTTCCACATTAAGACAAACCCCCATTTACCATATAATTATCAAGTTCCTATTTATTCTCTTAGTTATTATTTATCTTCTATCTTAATTATCCATAGACTACCTCCAAAGCTGTCTCATTATTACCATACTAATCAGATCCACCTCTTTCTCAGACACTCTTTCTCAGTGTAATTATTTATCCCAAAACCAATTTATTCTCAAGCTCAGCTAAACCCACCTTTATGTGTTAGTTTTATGTTTTTCCTTTTTAATATTAACTTGCCTTATTGTGAAACGTTTGGTGGTTATATAAGTGAAGACAAAGGATTAAGTAAGCAGTCCTAAACTCTGGTTGAGACAGAGAACGTTGATAAGGCAAAAGAATGATTATAAATGTATGTCGACCCAGCATCCTAGCCGTCAATTCTCCAAGTCTAGAGAGAGGGCCGAGGGAGCGCAGTGGTGAATGGAGTCAGTGTGGACCGCGAGTGAGCTAAGAGAGGACGGACGCCCCTGTCACTCCCTCCAGGGACAGAGTGTCGCGGCTGTGTTAGTGGTTCGGTTCCTTACTCTCCTGCAGAAGTCTCACCTCGAAGCCTCCTTCCCCTCGTTCACAAGTCTCAAAAAGCCTCCTTGAGCACCTACAGCAGTATTTTTCCCCTCCTGCAAAAGTCTCAAAAGCTTCCTTGAGCACCTACAAGTCTCATTCAGTGGCCTACTCCTCCTCCAGAAGTCTCAAAAACCTCCTTCACCCCCCAGAAGAAGTCTCACCCAGTCCCCTTCCCTCCTGCAGAGGTCCCAGCTCAAAGCCTTATGGTTTACATGCAGTGTATTTTTCTGGAATAGAACAGTGAATTTACCTAACATTTTCCGAGTGTCGATGATCCTGTTAGCTCCGTGATAATGAGGGACGGCATCAGTGCTTAGGACGGTTGTGTGATACCATTCCGGCAGAAGTAACTAAAACTCCATTAGTATATTTCTTTACAACGAAGCATCTTTAGGCTGGTTGGGAAGGTTGCAGAGAACCTTCAAGACACAGGAGGTTCACCTGAAAGGATAAATACGATTCCGGCAGATATAAGGACAAGACACAATTTTTTTCGCTCCGACAAGAGTACAAGCCTTCAAGCTGGTTGAGAAGGTAGCAGAGAACCTTCCAAATAGAGGAGGTTCAAGTCCAAGGATGATGGTGGAAGAGATGAGACTTGGCGACGGAGGTAAGACTGAGGGAGACGGTGGCGGTGGCGGGGGTCTACAGGCAGGGCAGTGGAGCGCCGACCCCGAGACTGGGCTGGTGACACTGACGGAGGCGGCTCTGGCCAGGCTAATCAGCGCTGACCCCATTGACAAGTGGTCTCAACTCGACCCACAGCCAATTGCAAGGTAGTGTGCTTTGAAATTGTCGATGATAGTATGATGATGGTGATGATGATGATGATGATGATGATGTGGACCTATAGCAATGTGGTATTAAGTCGACCCATAGCTAGTTGCAAGGTATTTGGCCATAGCACTTTAATCTGGTCGTGTGTATGATGATGATAATGACTGATGATTTGATTCTGCACAGCCATGACCAAGCGTTCATCGGAATTTCTCAGCCAGCATTGCGTCGTATCTTGCGTATTTCTCTTTCCTCCCCAGAGACAGGGAATATCCCTCCTTCCCATACTCTTTTCTTGTGTACTTCATATTGCTATCACATAGAAATAGTTCATGTAACAGCCCACATTGCCACAACCGGTAGGGAATGTGGGCAAACTTTGGCTGTCCCGTACCACACCACTCTGAGATTTTAACCTTCCTGTATTGCAACGTAGTATATTGATGATGTGAGCTTAAAGCAAGGTACTGTGTTAGTACTGTCCTTGGGTGATGATGGGAACGGTGAGACTTGCACGGAACCACTTTGATTTTGCTAGTACTGGCCAGAACTACTGATGATAAGGGTTCGTTATTGCTTGTGTTAGTTCTTGGTGATGACGGCAACCTGTTGCAAGGCAAAAAAGTCAACTTTTCTCCTCGGTCTGTAACTTTAAAAGGTAGTGAAGGAGAGATGACTGAGATAGCGTGATCGAGTTATAGTGTCCAGTCACTAGGCGTACAACGTATCCGAGAGGGCAAGGGTAAATTTGTGGCCCTTATTTTCTGCAGCATTTGTCGTTGTTTTGGCAGATATCTGGTACCACTGGAAAACAGCTTTCACCACAGTTTAAATATGTGAAGCAGAGAGATTTAAGGTAACTATAAATTAAACTTCTAAAAATAACTCGTAAAAAGTACCCTAGTGGTGCAGGTGGCCGGCCTTCTCCCGGCTGTTTGTCTTTACTTGGCACGGACGAGTACATCATATTATCTGGCTGGTGGAGAGAGAGAGAGAGAGAGAGAGAGAGAGAGAGAGAGAGAGAGAGAGAGAGAGAGAGAGAGAGAAGGCTCCATTTCTCACATCGTAAAGTGGAAGGTAATCTCTATCTCTCCTTACACCCTAGATAGATTGAAAGATAGATAGATGAGCAAAGATTAGTTTGCCCCTTCTACCCTAGAGCAATATAGTCTCCGTCATAACCATTCCGAGAACATCACTTCAATTTTCCTTCTTGTTACCGCCAGACGATTTTATTCAGCTTAGGAAGGATGACCTCGAATAAAAGCTTTTCGCGGTCACCTACACTCCAGTTCACGGTACTCTGAATGACAGTGGTAGCGTACGAGCCAAAATCCACCATCATTAGTCTACAGTATAGCCCTTGTTACGGTATATTTCCCTGGTGTGCTTGTAAATGTGGTGTCGCCTTTTGTTCCATATTACAGGTTGCAGTGTAGACTTCGGAGCTCCCTTTTCTCAGCGATTTATTGCGTGTATTGCACCTCGGCCTCTTACTGGATGTTATTAGGAAAGTTGTTGTTTGTTTCTCGCTTTTTTCAGCTGGAATAATCCCTTCAGTAGGAGAGGCTTTATGTTAGAAAATAAAGCAGCGTAAAAAACGTAAATTCTGGTTAAAGAGGATCATGACCATTGTATTGTAATTGGGAACGCGAAGGGGAAGTCAAGTACTGTCCTATGATTTGACGGTAATTAAAGGGACACCTGTAATTAAAGGTGATTAGCCCACATCCCTCACTGCAGGTACGGAAAGGTGAGACGTGTCCTATCCTCATCAGGTATTTCAAAAAATTGTCGTAACCAATAGGGAGCTTGTCTTTACATTTGCGCTTTCAATTTTAATACTGAATCCTGGCTGCAGCATCCAGGTGACGTCCTGTTTATTCTTGTTGTTACCAGACGATTTTATTCAGCATAGGAAAGGTCTGTCGTACTGGAGGGTCATCTCTTCCTGTTCTATAAGTCTGTCCTGTGTTGAATAAAACTGGAAGAAAATATTAAGGAATGAAGAAGGCATCCCCAGGGTCAGAGAGTTGATCAAGCAGACCTAAGTGTGTGTGTGTGTGTGTGTGTGTGTGTGTGTGTGTGTGTATCTTTTTCTCGCTGCCATGGACTCACCTAGGTATTCCACTGAGGCAAACATTATACCCTTATACTTAGCGGAGGGAACATATCGCAGTCAGGGGGTTCATCTGTCCATCCTCGAGTTTGGCATCAGTTGGGATTCGGAATAATCTTTTTAGTCGCGTATTCTCGTCAGGTAAGTAAGCTCCCTAACACCTTTTCCTTACCGGTTTATTTTTGCTTGCATTTCATTAATAATTCCTTGCATGTTATTTTTGCCTTCCATGATGGTGTTTAAAAGATATACGCAATATACAGGAGAGTAGTAAGGCACACTATGGAAAATAATTCGCTATGGATAAGGTGTCAGGGAGCCACCTTAACCGACGAGAATACAGGCCTTAATCCCATCAGTCTGAGCATTATTTCCTTCACTACTGCAGACAGAGTGGCACAAAAAAGAAGATATGGAACGTTGTGGTGGCGTTGTGGATGTGCTGGTGTTTTTAGAGAGAATGGAGAATGCGAGACTGACTAGGAGAGTATGTGAGTGGGGTGAAGGTGGAGGGGGTATGGGAGAAACCGAGGATGAGATGGAGGGGTCGGGTGGAGAGGTAGATGATTGAGGAGGGTGTAAACTGGAGAGAAGGAAGCGGGATGGCAAAGGATAGAATGACCTGGAGACGATAGATTTGTAGCCACCCTTTCCTAGATTCAGGTATCTTACTATAATACTCGAAGACAAATTAGAAGAGGCCTGGTCTAAGCTAAATGAAAACGTGTGGGTGATAAGAAGATACCGATGCCGAGAAACGTTTGTATATAGAAAGGATTAATGGGGGCCTTCTAACAAATTTACAGATACCGAATAACGTTTGCATATAGATGGGATTAATAGAGACTTTCTGGTCGATATACCGACACTGAAAAACGCTTGCATATAGAAAGGGGTTAATGGAGACTTTCTAACCACGTATTCAGCGTAGGTCAGACGGGTTCACCTGACAGCGCCCCTCCACCTCGCTCTCTTCTGCCCAGCGAGAATAAAACGGAAAAGACGTGATCCTATCGTATCTGGGAGTCCGGGGAGGTGCCAGATTCAGTCACGTTGTTACTACACGTGCGAATTTCCCGCTTACTGAGTGAAATCTTCCCGGGTTAATGCCTTGAATCCCGGTGATGTCCATTCTTTTTTTTAAGTTTATTCTTGTTATTATAGTCTGTTTGTTTTCATCTGACGGAACCAGACCACTCCCACAAAGAGAATGCTAAGTCGTGGTTGCGTGAAATTCAGTGGGCCTCAGTTAAGAGATAGAAATGAGTCTCCTTGGTTACTAGTCAAATCTGCTCTCCAGCACGAATGCATAAAAAAATACCCCGCCGAATTGAAAGGGTTAAATTTGTTATCACGGAAAAGGAAAAAAAAAGTTTATAAGAGATAGTTTTCCACCGTTTAGCCGCAGTTCCTTCTTCCATGCTTAAAAAAAAAAAATTGTCCCTCGGCTGAATAAAATCGTCTGGCGTTGGTCATAGAAACTGGTTAACTCCTTCAGTCCGATGACACAGTTTTATTTTAATTCTGTCTGTCTATTTCTGTCTCTCTGTCTGTCTCTGTCTCTGTCTCTCTCAAGACGATTTTAAACTTGGAAAAGACCCTTAGTGGCGAAGGGGTTAATGAAGGCTAGATATAACCCCTCCAGTTCGACAAATCCCCTTTAAGCTGGATAAAATCGTCTGGAGATTGCACGAATAAGATTACAGTACTCGTAGTGAAAGGGTTGTGTACCACGTTAGCCACACCGCACACCCTCACTCCTCGAATTCTAGGACAGTGAATGAAACGAGGTACACTTAAGAGACATAGAAGTTCTGCCTGGTATTCTGCTGCTGCCACTTAACACTTAGAGAGAGAGAGAGAGAGAGAGAGAGAGAGAGAGAGAGAGAGAGAGTGTGTGTGTTTGTGGGGGAAATCCGTCACTTTCCTGTATTGTATCTGAGGGAATGATTGGGGAGAGAAGCATACGAAGCCTCTCCCAGCTTTGGAATATTAGGCAACAGTGGGAAGTGAAAAGTAGAAGAGATGAGGTGAAATATTGGGTGAAGTTTTTGTGTCTGGCTGTATAGTACTGTTACACAACTACATTTTCACACACACACACACACACACACACACACACACACACACACACACACACACACACACACACACTCAACCCCAGTGCCCTTTATGCTCAGTGACCCGTACTTAGGCTATGGTGTCATGTGTTTACTTCTTTCCAGAGCTGAAAATATTGTCTGAGTATTAACCCTCTTATTCCCTGACATTTTATTATTCTAGCTATTTCCAGACGATTTTATTTAGTTAAGAGGGTCTGCTTGAAGTGGCAGGTCTTGATATAACCCTTAAGAAAGCCACGACATGCCATGACCGGCACAACAGCTGAGCAGAGAAAGAATAATGATGCTCTGTTCTTTTCTAGCGGAAAAGCTTTGGGTGTTTCTCGGCTATACTTGGCTCTAAGAGAAAAGAGAGAGAGAGAGAGAGAGAGAGAGTTCAATAGCTGGAAAGGAGACAATGCTTTGGTGTTCCTCAAAGCAGGGCAATTTTACAAGCCATACTGGACAAGAGTTTTACTTATTGATACCAAATTTTAGCTGAAGTATTGTGTTCTCACTCGATTCGCCCACTTAAGAAAAGTATCCTATCCTTGTGTGTGTGTGTGTGTGTGTGTGTGTGTGTGTGAGAGAGAGAGAGAGAGAGAGAGAGAGAGAGAGAGAGAATACGAGGATGCAGACAGAAACAGGAACAAAACACATCCAGTCACTTAAACCTCAGACAGAGTACCAAGTGTAAGGGACTCAAGTTTTAGGCCACATTACAAAACACACACCAAAGCAATGTACAGGAAAAAGCACCACTGGGCCAGAAAAACAATATACGAAAAACAGTAGGGCCTTAAAAACAAAAGACAACAAGGAGGGCAGGAGATCAGGCTGTGTTGATTGCCTTGATTGTCTCCTCTATCTGACAGAGCGTTGGACACTACAGGAGTCATTTCTGGTCATTGTCTTTTGTTTTGACTGTAACAGTGAACCAAAACAATAGAAAAAACAACAGAGGATTATAAACAGGAGGCAGGAAGGAGGGCGGGAGGGAGGACTGTTATGTACTGTCTCTTCCATTCAACATAACACTAGCAGTTGGACCTAATTATCTACGGGAGGATTCTCTCTCTCTCTCTCTCTCTCTCTCTCTCTCTCTCGTTTTTTGTCTGTACTACATTAGAAGGACGCATCGTGCCGATTGTGTACCCAATTTTTTAACACGCGAGAGAGAGAGAGAGAGAGAGAGAGAGAGAGAGAGAGAGAGAGAGAAAGTGTAAATTTTTCCCTGTAGTACACATCTCAGACACTCCTAAATAAACACACACACAAACACACAAACTTATATACACAGAACAGGCGAAACTTGGACTGTTACACCCGTAGACTTTCAGGCAGCAAAATTTCTTAACGAATATATAGCCGATCGAAAGTTAGGTTAGGTCACTTTGGGCAGGGTTTGGTCTGATTAGGTAATTTTTGGTTGGGTTGGCTTCAGTTCGACTAGATATAGACGGATTAGGTTAGATTGCTTTAGAATACGTCGGTTTTGATAGGTTTTGGGTTGGGTTTTTATTTGGTTGGGTTAGGCTGGGTTAGGTTCGGTTGGATTAGGTCATTTTAGGCTTGACTGGGTTGGGTTAGGTCGGGTATGGTATGGTTAAGTGAGACTGGGTAGGATTAGGTAGGGTTAGATGCGGTTAGGCTGCGTCAGAATTGGTTAGGTTAGGTATGTGGAGGTTACGTGAGATTGTGAGGTTAAATACAATTAGACTGGGTTAGATGAGGTTAAGTTATATTAGGTTGGGTTAATTTGGGTTGGATTAGGTCATTCGAGGTTAGGCAGGGTTCAGTTAGAGTAAATATAGATAGGTTAGTTGAGACTAGGCCTATATAAATTGGTTTATGCATTACGGTCTATTGTTGGTCCGTCCTTCCAAAGTCAAATATCACAGGAGGTGGGCGTGGTTTTGTGTGTGTGTGTGTGTGTGTGTGTGTGTGTGTGTGTGTGTGCTCGCTTCGTGTTTCGTCTATTTTATACATTTTTGTGTGCCTTGTGTGACTGAAACTTTGTGTTTGTATGTTTCACTTCTCGTGTGACTGAGGGTGGACTGCTTAAGAATACCGCCCTTTATAGTTACGATTGCCCCTTCCTCAGTATAGCATATGTTTTTTGTTTATTTAGCTCTGTCTGGACGATTGTATAAGAGCTTCGTGGAAAATACTAGAACTAGAAAGATGGCAGTAGATACAGCCTTGTGTACCAGATATCCTGCCCAAGTTTCATTAGCAGATATCTTGCCCAAGTTGAATAAAGTCGTCTGAAGTAAGAATAAGCTTGAAGATACATTGCTGTACTGAAAGTCGTTGGATATGCCTTGTTTTATGTCTTTTCGTATGTGGCTGCGAGATAACAGACTCAAGTTCAGTCTTTTATGGCAAGCGTTAATAGATATGTCAGTGGTTTGCTTAATATAAAGGTTAATATGTCACTGGAATGTTTCTAAAGCTTTCAGCCTCCTCTCAAGTAAGGATGTTTACTGTCTATTAAACTCTTCCTATTGGTAACATTACTGGTATATGTTTACAGCTCCCCACCTCTCAGGCATGGGTGTTTACTCGTGTCTGTTACATGGGTTTCTATTACACTCGTCATATTGGGAATCTGTCGATGGTATGTTTTTCAAGCCTCCTACCTCCCTCTCGTGCAAGGGTGTTTATTATCTATTACACTCCTCCTATTCGTAATTTGTCAAGAGCATGTTTTTAGTTTCCGACCTCCCTCGTGCAAGGCTTTTTTCTGCTGATTACACACACCATATTGGGTGTTGTACACGTCCTGTCTGATTATACAATGACAACTCTCTCAAATCATTCATGGTCTTCTCACAGCCTCCATCAGCCTCTGAACCACGTAGTCTCGTCTGCTTATACTGTAGCACTCCTCATAGTCCTCATCAGCCTCCGAACTACCTATCTAAGCCTATATTATTGTTATCCTGTGTTCTTTTTTTCGTTCTTCGTTTTTTTTTCACTTTTTCTGGCCCCATTCTGCCTGTATGCGCTTTGTTTCAGTCTCTGCTCTCTTTATCTCATTCTCTGTTCTTTTTGCTTTTACTCTCTGCTCTTTTTCTCTTATCCCCCCTCGTTGTCCTGCCACGGTCAGCCAGTTACAATATTTCATGGTTCATTATGCAGATACGAGGCTGTAAGTAACGAGCAGGCAAGCGACCAGGCAAGATGATATATTGTAGCCATGGAGAATCAGGCAGACACACATGATCAGACTTACATATGCACTTGTAAAATGGACTGGAGTAAAGAAGGAGAGCGAGAGAAAAAAAATCCTTACATAACACATCGCACACACCCCTAAACACACACACACACACACACACACACACACACACACACACACACACACACACACACACACACACACACACACACACACACACACACGCACGCACACACACACACACACACACACACACACACACACACACACACACACACACACACACACACACGCACGCACGCACGCACACACACACACACACACACACACACACACACACACACACACACACACACACACACACACACACAAGAAAGCATTTGACACAGTACCAAACCAAAGACTTTTATGGAAACTGTACCATCAAGGAGGAATTCAAGGCAAACTGTTTTGTTGGATGAAAGATTTTCTCATAAAAAGAGAAATGAGAACAGTACTAAGGGGAAACTACTCATCATGGAAAGAAGTGACTAGTGGAGTACCACACAGGGCTCAGTGTTTATATACACTAAAAACACCAATCATGTTTTTAGTGTATATAAATGATATAAACAGTAACACTGGAAATGAAAGCTATCTGAATATGTTTGCAGATGATGCAAAAATACAACGGAGAATTACTAACACAGACTCTTGTAAAGAGCTACAAGAAGAATTAAATAAACTTCATGAATGGAGTAGTACATGGCAAATGCAGTCCAATGTGGACAAGCGTCATGTAATCAAGTTTGGTAAAAGTGGAAAAAGACCTGATTGGGATTATAAGTTAGGAAATAAAACCCTACACACATCAGAAAGAGAGAAGGACCTAGGTGTGATTATCAATAACCACATCAGTGAGAAGGTACGGAACATGTATACACTGCTTGCAAATATGAGAATAGCATTCACGTACATAAATGAAGACATGCTAAGAAGGATAATAACATCATTCATGAGACCAACCCTGGAGTATGCATCAGTAGTCTGGAGTCCTCATCTAAAAAAAAACACATTGACAAGATTGAAAAAGTTCAAAGGGCCGCTACAAGATGGATACCAAGCTTAAGGGACCTAAGCTACGAAGAAAGACTAAATAAACTGAATCTACCAACACTACAGGAGAGAAGGAAAAGAGGTGACATGATAATGCTATATAAATGCATATCAGGGAAGGAGAAAATAGACATAAATGATTACTTAACATATGGGGAAAGCATCAGCAAGAGGACACTGCAAAAAAAAAGCTGCAAAAGAAGAGAGGTGATAAAGACGTAAGGAAATTCAGTTTCCCAAACAGAGCAATTGATCAATGGAATGCACTACAGAATGAAATAGTGTGTGCCAAAACAATTCACAGATTTAAGGATATGTACGATTAATATGGTTTAAGACACGGGACAGTACGAGCTTGACTCATTCCTGTAAAGATACAATTAGGTAAGAACACACACACACACACACACACACACACACACACACACACAAATGAAGACATACTATTAAAGATAATAACATCATTCATCAGACCAACCCTGGAATATGCGTCAGTAAAGTCTGGAGTCCTCATCCTAAAAAAACACATAGATAAGATTGAAAAAGTTCAAAAGGGCTGCTACAAGATGGGTACCAAGCTTAAGGGACCTAAGCTACGAAGAAAAAACTGGAATCTACCTACACTACAGGAGAGAAGGAAAAAGAGGAGACATGATTATACTATATAAATGCAATATCAGGGAAGGAGAAAATAGACATAAATGAGTATATAACCTATGGGGATGCAGCAGTAAGAGTGGGACACTGCAAAGAACTGCATAAAAAGGAGAGTAGCAATAAGAGACTGTAAGGAAATTTAGTTTCCCAAATAGGAGCAATAATTGACCAGTGGAATGCACTACCAGAATGAAATGGTGTGTGCCAAAACATTTCATAAATTTAAGGATATGTATGATAAAACATAGTTTAATACACGGGACTACGAGCTTTATTCATTCCTATAAAGATACAATTAGGTAAGAACAATTAGGTACACACACACACACACACACACACACACACACACACACACATGCCTAGCTCACAGGGAACCTCTACGAATGGTAAGAAGTCAGACAAGAAACATTCAGATATTATGGATCTACAGTAAGAAGTGTGAACGTCGGGGGTAGGGTTGCCAGAGGCAGACCGAAAAAGATCCATGAGATGAGGTCATAGAGTGTGACCTCAGGGATAAGGGACTCTGAATAGGGAGAGGCTACCAGAGATCAAGCAGCGTGAAGAGCCATCATGTGACTACAGGCCGACGCATGCAGAAGCTTATTGGAGC
The DNA here is from genome assembly GCF_032717465.1 of Coenobita brevimanus. Lineage (NCBI taxonomy): Eukaryota > Metazoa > Arthropoda > Malacostraca > Decapoda > Coenobitidae > Coenobita > Coenobita brevimanus. Next base: position 82,184 of record NW_027643705.1, on the reverse strand, counting down.
TTTTATAAAAGATACGATACGATCACAGTACAAAGCAACTGATTAAACGCAGCCAAATAACTTAGTGTAGAATCCGAATGCAGTATAGATATCGCAGGAAATAAGCCAGGAAAAGATGTGATAAACTGTAGATTTTAGCTGGAAAGAATGGAAAACACATATCCACTGAGTGTCCACATATAGAGCCACATGGAAATAATGCTTATATTAGACCACCGCCATTAAGAAATAAAAGGACCTTTTGAACATGAGGCAACGTAAGAACAAGAGAGAGAGAGAGAGAAAAATAAAAACAAAGAGAACACGACAATGGACGGTATAAAGATTAAGTCGAAGTTACATAAGGGTCCCCTACATTATGTGGGAATTTTCTTTATTGCAAGCCCCGCCCCCAATGCGGCGTTCAACCAGTCTGGGTCCTCAACTCCATTTAAAACCCCCATGCCCAGCCAGCGACCCTCAGTGGCGCTCTTGGTGAGCTTTGGGTGTACATCTACTTCCGTTAGGCCATGGCGCCAGGCCGTCTAAGTTTTCATCCGAGATTCACCGCCTCAGTTACACAAATGTTATACGGGGGTGTAGGCGTGCGCCGCCCAGCTCCGCGGCGCCTGGCTGTCTGTCTCGCGTCATGGCAAGGGCGGAACATGTTCGTCGTTTCGCTGAGAGGTTCACTTAAGCACCAATAGTTTATTTATTACTGACCCTTTTTATTAATCAACTACTTAGTTCACACTCTGCAATTCACTTAAGACTCTAAACCACCCCTACACCCATTATCAAGACTCACGGCAGCTTCACGTAATAACTCCGCCATCCTCATATATCCAGCATCCTGCCTCAGACCCTGAACCACCTCCTACACCCCATCAAGATCACGGCTACAGCCTCAATACTCCGCCACACCCCCCAAGAGACAACTCCTTCCCTGACTCCTTCCCTCTTCCTCCACTCTTCCTCCACTCTTCCCCCCTACCTCCTCCCCATTACATATACCCCAACCCAAGCCCCCCAGGGCGACAACACCATACCCAAACACCCCTAACCAAAATCCAACCCAGGCACCAGGAGCCGGAAAAGATCAGATGAACCAGAGAGGCAGCCAATAAGCTAATGCTGTGGCAGAGAAAGCCGTAGCTATTCATCTCCTTCCTGCCCTTAATTAACAACACAGTGCACGTGCGAGACCCCCCCCCCCTTCCCAACACCAAACACACGCACGTTGGGTTAAGCCCCGACACTCTTTCTCTTAGTCTAAATTCTTCCTCTCCTACTTAAAACACACACACACACACACACACACACACACACACACACACACACACACACATGCACCTTACACAATGCAACCAGGACCAGAGCTCTCAGTAAGGCCGGGAGTTTAAACTAAGGCCTAGTTCCTGCTACCCACAATGTGTCGTCGCCCGGTTTGCATAACACTCATCACATATACACCATCATCCTTTACCTTGCTTCCTATCCCCCCTTTTCTATACGTCATTATTATTATATATATATTACTTGTTGGTGCAGCTGTGCGGGCGAGATGGGCTCATCCAATACGGGGATAGTGACATCAGTTGTCACCTCATCTACAACCTCATTGTTCACATCCTCTCTGTTCAGCACAGACTCAAAATGGAATTTAAAATCCTCATCACTTGCGCACAAGATTTCATCAGGTCTGTCCATGTTAAAGTCTCCTTTCCAATCAATTGCTCTCCACACTCTTGCGTCATCAGCGTCATCCAGCAGCCTCTCCCACCTACCAAGATTGCTACCACCTATCTCTACTGCTCTGTCTACCCTGCCTACATTGTCCTCCGCACACGAGTATAAAGCGTCAGTGATGCGCTTCTCAAAAGCTTCAACATTTACATAATCTTCATTAGGTACTCTTTGCATAATATTATTCACAAATGCTTCTTTGTTGATTCTGTTAAATCTGAGTGACTTTCTCATTAAACAAGTCTTGCCAGCATTTCCATGAAGGGCTGCGTGATCCCCTAGCGACCCCGCCCTCGTCATGAGACTGTCCAAATCTACGCCTGAACACGTAACTGTTACTGTAATGGGGGCATGATCGGAAGGGAGGTCACCCCGCCTTAACACAGAAAAATCACTCATATAGTCTATCAGAGACGGTGACGCCACACATGTATCCACGTCCGAAACCCAGGTGCCGCGTCTCCGATATGTTTTATCACCAGGAAAATGTTTGTCAGCATACATGAGGTTATTAATGACAACCAATCTGTTATCGATACATATAGTACACAACAATTCAGCGTTATCGTTAGCCCTGTTTACATCATCGTGAATCACTGGGTATGACATATCATTTACATTAGGTATCTCCGCTATCGACACACACACACACACACACACACACACACACACACACACACACACACACACACACACACAGAATTTATTTTTGGGTAGGGCTGGTAAAGAGACCTGTATGATCATGAGAGTTAACAGAGACAGTATTAACACTCTTATGACTCACTCTCAGCTGAATGCTATCGCCCAGCAGTACCTGGAATAAAATACTAGAGTTGCCCCTACCATGAGAGGGCCCGGGTACCATCTAGTGGTTGTAAAAGTAGCTGGACAAGTCTCTCGTCTTGGTAGGCGTCGCTACTTGGCTACTTTTGCTAGTGGCCGTATGACAGTGGAAGGACGAGGGTGTGTGTGTGTTGCTGTAGCATCATTCCTCTGAGGTAAGTGTTGGATATTTGCTGTTTTTAGCCATTAAGGTGACTACATTAGGACACAAGGATATCGCACTGACAGCCAGGAAGTATCATGGCCAAAGAAATATTACCTATGAGGCTACTAGACGTAATTCTGATGAGACAAGGGGGCTGTTGGTGTGAGGGAGATGGAGGCCTTGTACCGCCTCAATCTTGGTGTCTCAGACCAGTGAAATAGCAGTGTGAGTGTCATCCTGTAGTTTCTCGTTCCGATCAGACTGGTGGACTAGGCTTGCCTGCCTCCTTGTCCATGTCCACCCAACAGTACAGTTTGGGACCTGAATGTATACTGATAAGTGCGATTCAGATATGAGAGGGACAATGTGATGGAAAAAATTATTGTATGTAAATTATTTTGTCCTGGAAGCGCATGCACACACACACACACACACACACACACACACACACACACACACACACACACACACACACACACACACACACACACACACACACACACACACACACACACACACACACACACACAAAGTATATTATGGTGTTGTTCCTTCATTTGCCTAGGCCGAGATCGTCGTTTTTTTGCAGCTGATTTCCCGTAGTGCAGTGGTAAATTTGGACAAATATACAGCTCTGCATCATTTCCACGCCTCTTCTTCGTGACTAGCATCAATCTAGTGTTAACCCCCTTGTCACAACACAAAATTTAAGAAAGAGATTACAATTTTACGCCAAGTTAGATTGAACAGGGGTCCTTATCCTGCAGCGGTGTGTCACAGGCTGATGATGATGATAATAGGTTGTCGGAGATGATATTGATAATGATGATAGTGGTGCTGCTGATGATAGTGATGTTGAAACTCCTGAACCAACTAACTGGACCGAGATTATGGTGATTGTAATGATGATGAAGCAGTTGGGATAATAATGATGATGATGATGACGGTGATGGAACTTATGTAGTAACTCTTTAACAGGGTTGTGATGATTGCTGTGCTTGACGCTGTTGCTCCTGGCGATGATGATGATGATGATGATGACGATGATGATGATGATGATGATGACTACGACAACGATGATGATGGTGATGACGATGATGATGGTGGCGGCGACGATCTTCATGTCTATGGCTGAGTCACCTCTTGTTTTTCGTTTCTCTTCAAATGTAGTTGGTGACTGTGTGTAGGAGAGAGAGAGAGAGAGAGAGAGAGAGAGAGAGAGAATGTGTGTGTGTGTGTGTGGGTGTGGGTGTGGGTGTGTGTGTGTCCGCGCATGCTTGTGTGTATTTGCGTGCGTGCGTGCGTGTGTACAGCATTTCCCTCACACTCGAACTATTCATATCATAAGAGTGCAAACGAGGTCAGGGATATTTGCTCTTCTTGGCCATGCAAATACTAAACATTTACACTATATTCTGAAAAAACATACTGGATTCCTAAGGTCACTCAATGGGTTTCAAAAATCATTGTTCACTGTCTCTTTATTTATCGCAAGGAAAGGGATGGATGTGTGTCCGAAATAGTAGCTCAGTTTTGGTCTTTCTCTGGACCGTGAATTATTTAAATGGAATAACTATCCTTATTTATATTGGTTTAGTTGTGAGGATGCAACACACGTTTTGTTTACGTTTTATCAGGGCACATCAAAGAGCGGCCATGTCCATCTGCTTCTCACTAATGATTTTCGAACGAGGTTCTACATTCCTCTAGATTTGAGGGACAGTGAAGCCGCACAGCACCACAACACGCCATACCATACCATACCATACCATACCACACCACAAAACCCCACACCACACAACCCCAAACCACACCACCCAACACCACACCACCCCAAACTTTACCACACCAACCACCCTTCCACACCACACCACACCAAGGGGATTAACCAAAGGGTCTTCAAGCTCCCGCGTCTAGTAATTCTGAGCTTGTTTCCAGGTAACTCCACACACACACCTCAGGTCACGTCTTTCACAGAAGAGATAACAGAAGGAGAGCGAGCGTAACTGAATGGCAAGCCAGAGATGGAGTGAGAAGAAGAGGTGCACAGAGAACAAGATGGAGAGATCATATGATGCAGATCTACCGAGCAAGGACGGAACAGGCTAATAATCAGTGGATCAGAGTGGAGAAAGGTGAGAGGGTCCTTATCATGCAGTGGTGTGTCACAGGCTGATGGCGATGATATTGATGATGATAATGATGTTGATGCTGATGGTGGTGATGCTTTAACATCTCAACGTATGAGGTTACAGAATGCACAGTGAGGCTGCATAGTCAGTAAATGAAAGAATATGAGTGCATTTAAGTATTTATGTAATGTGATGAATAAGGATGGAAGATTAGAGGATGAAGTGACTGGAATGATGCGTCAGGGAAGGAGGGTTGCTTATTCTCTAAAAAGCAGTGGTTAGGAAGAGGGAACTGAAGATGAAAGTATGAAAAAAGAAGGGCACTGCATGCTGTGATTCCCACTTTAAAGTATGGAAGTGAAGCTTGGGTCTTATTGAAAGGACACAAGTCAAGAGTGAGAGCGGTGGAAATGAGCTACTTGAAAGGAGCATGTGGAATTTCATAGAGAGACAGACAGACAAATGGGCAGATGAAGGAGCGTTGTGATGCTGATGTGGATGAGACTGAAAGCGTTAAGAGAAATATTTCGAGGTGGTTTGGCCATGTGGAGAGGATGGTGAATAAGAAAATGACTAGAAGAGTGCACTTGGAAGGGTAGAGTTGGAAGGGTAGAGGGGGATGGGGAGACCGACGATGAGATGGAGGGAAAGAGTAGAAACATATGACTGGGATACTTGAGCTAAATGGTAGAGGACAGTACATCATGAAGGCGATTTGCTTGTGGTCACCCCTTACGGGATTAAGGCGTCTGGCTATAGATAAACAGATATAGATAGAAAGGTAGGTGATGATGATAATATGATGATGATGATGATGATGATGATGATGTGGAGGAGGAGGAGGAGAATGGTAATGATAATGAGAATGACGGTGTAAATAATGATGATGATGATGATGATGGTGGTGGTAATGAGGACGACAACTACGATGATGACGATTATGATGATGATGATATTGATGATTTTTGTCGGCAGGTGGAAGGACGAAACAGCAGGAACTCTACCATCGGTCCAAGCATCCACGATTCCACATCCATCCATCCGTCCATCCATCCATCCATCTCGCTTGATGTTAACCCTCTCGCACACGATAAGTTTCAGTAAGTTTTCTGGCTCACGATTTTATACGACCAAGCCGCCCGGCCGGGGAGCGCGCGCGCGGCAAATTTGAGCGAATGAAACACATTCTTGCCTTATTTTCGCCACCCAAAAATCCATGTATTCCCATGAAACCTTTCTCAAGGTAGGCATCGATGTTTGTTCTATCTGATAAACAGGACCAAAACACAGGAAAACACCAGCAAAAAAAGTTATTAGCCCTGGAAGCATGGTCGAGTAAACTGTTTTCACTTCCCAACATCGCTGTTTGAATGTTTTCCATCATACAGGAAAATGATCTAATAAGTTTTTATAGAGAATTTCATCAGCTTTCTAACGAAACAAATCCGGTTGAGAGATGATGTATACTTTTCGAGAAAATGGCCAAAAACTGAAAGCCATTTTCGGAAAAATTCACTGACCTCTGATAGCTAAATTTTCCCAGACACCTTATGTTTTTATTACATAGTAATATGCCCAAATTCACCAGCTTTCCCCATCTCAAAGAAGAACCCCATACGCCTCATAGTTCTCGAGTAAATCGAAAGAAAGTACTAGGCAAGGTCCAAGGAGAGAAGGTCACTTCGTGCGCACATTCTGATGACGTCAGGTGGGGAGATAAACGGGCGGCCGAAGGTGACTTCCGTTTTCTTTTAGGGTATACTGCTTTTTCTGAGGTAATATAATGTTATACAGCTTCGTCCCCAGAACTTTCAGCTGATCATATTATGGTTAAAGTGTTGTCATTGTATAATTAACATTTCTACTAGTTAATGGGGATGTAACAGTTAACGAGAGAGAGAGAGAGAGAGAGAGAGAGAGAGAGAGAGAGAGAGAGAGATGGATTGGGAAAAAAAAAATGAAAGCGGTGATTTGGAGTCGGGGTAGAGATGGAGGGAGGGGAAGCGAGAAGGAAAGGAGAAAGGAAGAAATGAAGGAGAAAATGTGGTAGGAAGAGAAGGGAGAGCAAGACGGGAGAGAGGGTGAAGCGGTTGGGAGGAACGGGTGAGAGAGAAAAGTGTTTGGGCGGGAAGGAAGGGAGATACAGTATTTGCGAATGAAGTAAACGACGTAAGGAAGAGAGTAGAAGGTATAGAGAGAGAAGAGAAGAGGAGAAAGAGGTGGAGGAGGGAGCTAGAAAAGTGGAAGAGGAGGAGGGAGGATGAAAAAAGGAGAAAGGGAGTTAGGGATGGAGGAAGAGAGGAGAAGTGGAGAATGAGGAGGAGGAGGGAGAGAGAAAAGTGAGGGAGGAGGAGGAGCAGAAATGGAGAGATGGACTGTAGAATGGGGGAAGAGAGGAGGAGGAGAAGGAGGAGCAGGTGGAAGATGGAGGGAGGTAATATCTGTACTAGTGAAAGGGGAGAGAGAGAGAGAGAGAGAGAGAGAGAGTATAAACTAATGGTTTTTAAAGGAAGGGAGTGAGGGTATAGCTGAGGGGATAGATAGGCAGATATGAGGGAAGAGTGAAAGAAAATGGAGGAAAAGAAAAACGGGGGGGCAAGATGGAAGGATGGAGAGGAAGGGATGGAGGGGCAGAGAAAGGAAAGTAGGTAATTGACTGAAGGATAGAAAGAGTGAGGGAACGGGTGAGGGAAATTGGAGGGAGAGGAAAGTAGGAGTAGAAGTGGGAGAGAAGGACAGCTAGTGGAGGGAGAGAGGCAAGAAGAAGGGGAGATGGAGGAAAACCTTGAGGGAAAGTTGGTAGAAGAGAAAGAAAAAATGGAGAGCGAGGAAGGAAAAGAAGGGTTGCGGTTACGGGGGAGTGGAGGGATTCGCTAGAAGGATAGATAGTTGGATGGAAGGAGTGAGGGAGGGAATACTTGGAGGGATGGAGGGAGTGGATGAATGGAAAGAATTAGGGAGCAGTGAAAGGCGGCAGGGAGTGGAGGAATGGAGAGAATGATGGATGAGTGGAGGGAGAGAGAGTATAACGAAGGGAGGGAGAGAATGCATAGAAGGATGAAGGAATGAAGTTAAGGAGTAATGGAGTGAAGGAACAGTGGAAGGAGGGAGGGAGCAGTGGAAGATAAAGAGTGAGGGAGTGATGGAGGAAAGGAGAGAGAGAATGGAGGAAATAAAAGAAAGAGGGAGTACTGAAGGAAAAGGAGGAGGGAACAGAGGATGTGAGAGAAAGAAGCAGTAACTGAGGGACGGGTGGACTACTCCGGAGAGATGAGGAAATGGAGAGAGTGAGGAAGAAAGTGAAGAGAGAGAAGAAGGGGAATGAGGGATAGAACAGCAAAATGTAGACTGCAGACACGGGCTTCCTTTGTGTTAACCAGGTCTTGTCTCTTACACAGCTGGACCCATTTCTTTCTAGTGTCTTCATCTTGAGGGAACCTGAAGAATTTGATGTCACTGTCTTTTCTGCTGACTGAATAGCATCCAAATACTGCACAGTTAAGTGGCATCTTTCTGATAACTGTCCTAGTATGAGATAAATATATGGGAACACCGAGCTCTCCACCATTGCGGCCTAGGGAAACTAAGTGACTGAGTGAGTGGAGTGAGTAGCTGTCTCCCACGTGACGTCATGCGCCAACCAGGTTGAATTCTCGCCCGGGCTGGACAGACCTTCTCTCCTTGGAGAGATGCGCCACGGCGTACGCAATGTTCCCGCCTACGTAACAACGAATTCTTATCATAAATATTACATAGTTATGTATTGTACATACGTAGAATTTACTGCTATTTATCATGGTTCAAACGTGAAATCGATACGTCCAATAGTTTTCGAATAATTGGCCGACAAAGTGAGAGTATTACTACGAGCGTTAATCAATGGTAACAGCCGCGAAGAGACACTCATTTCCACCGCCTTTTCTCGCACAAAACGTAACATAATGCTTACATTTTGGTATTGATCATACGTAGAATTTAATGGTATAGATCATGGTTGTTACAGAAAATCGATAAGTCTAATAGTTTTCGAGTAATTGGCTGACAAAGTGAGGTTATTACTCCGAGCGAATGTCACTGATAACAAACGCGAGGGAAAAAAACATTTCCTCGCCTTTACTCCCCAAAACGCTACCAAAGGCTTACGTTTTGGTATTGATCATACGTAGAATTTAGTGGTATTGATGATGGTTGCAACAGAAAATCGATAAGTCTAATAGTTTTCGAGTAACTGGCCGACAAAATGATGTTATTACTCCGAGCGCTTGTCACACAACAACCGCTAGGAACAAAAACATTTCTCTCGCCTTTTATCCCCCAAAACGCTACCAAAGGCTTACATTCTGGTATTGATCTTACGTAGAATTTAGTGGTATTGATGAGGGTTGTAACAGGAAATCGATAAGTCTAATAGTTTTCGAGTAATTGGCCGACAAAGTGAGGTTACTCTTCCGATCGCTACCAACTTTTACACACAGTTTTTTCCTTGCACACCTGCCTGAAGACTATGCTACCAACTTTTTTCCCCCTATCTGTACAGACTGTTACATCTTCCATGGATGTTTTCCTATTGTTATAACCTACTACACATAAACATAACTCTTCTATAGTTACTGCTGTGGAGATTTACTTTCTTTCATATGTGTAATCTGTAGGAGAAAATGGTTATTTGTCTGAAAGTTGGAGAGGTAATGGTAATAGATTATTATATATATATCAACAAAATTTGCAGAACTCACTTCCTCCAGGGGTGTTGTCCAGTTAGACCAGGGATTTGAAGATGAGGAGTTATGTAGTGTGTGTGTGTGTCAGCTTCTCCCTGAGAGTATGAGGCAACGCTATTTTTAGCACACACCACACTCGTTCACGGAAACTCGCAGCTTGTTTGACGTATATTTCATACAATTCCATACGCATTTACACTATCAGAATCACAATAATTCCAGCCCTAAAACACCGGTAATTCTCCCCTCCCGACTTCAGGTTTGCCCCTTCACAACACTCTGTTTCATGCCGTACGTAACGCTTGCTGGCTCCATAATTTCACCAAGCCATCCACAGTATCTTTCACATAATACATATTTATGCCTTGGCTTCATTTATATACGTATTTCCACTCACGCCATACGGCCTACGGGGGGGCGGAGTGGCGAAACCCCGCTACACTGACCATGCGTCTATTTAACTTTAAGAACATAAGAACATAAGAAGAGAGGATAACTGCAGTAGGCCGGTTGGCCCATGCTAGGCAGCTCCTAGAAGAGTAACTGAACTACTAGAATGAGATAAGGACAGCAAAGAAGAAGGCTCTCCCCCGCCCTCCATACCCTGCAGCCGAAACCGGCAGGAAAAAGTCAGAAAGAACACCACGCCGTATAGAAAAACTGGCGTGGACATTTTACAGGAAAGTGTGAAAGGAGAATAGAGACTATCATAGTGTAACCTGAAAAGAAAATTTTTTTGAATTTGTATTGGTTATAAGATTTTCTTTATTCTATATCCACCCCTTATTTGTCATATGCTTATCTAGCCTATGCTTGAAACTCTCAATGGAAGAGGCAGCAACTACTTTACTAGGTAGCTTATTCCATTCGTCTACTACTCTATTACCAAACCAATTTCTACCGATTTCCTTACTGAAACGGAATTTTTCTAGTTTGAAACCATTATTTCTAGTTCTATCCTGTATGCTCACTTTAAGTACCTTGCTAATATCTCCCTTATTTATACCCTTCATCCACTTAAACACCGCAATTAAGTCTCCCCTTACTCTACGCCTCTCTAGCGAATGCAGACTTAGTCTTTTCAGTCTGTCTTCATATGACAGGTTCCGGACGTCATGTATCATTTTAGTCATTCTTCTCTGTACATTTTCTAACGAATTAATATCCATTCTATAGTAAGGACACCAGAATTGTACTGCGTAGTCTAAATGTGGCCTTACTAATGCTAGATAAAGTTTTAGTATTACTTTAGATGATCTATTGTTCACGCTTCTCGAAATAAATCCTAGGACCCTATTTGCTTTATTTCTCGCATTAATACACTGTTGCCTTGGTTTAAGGTCGTTACTAATCATAACTCCTAGATCTCTCTCGCATTCCGATTTGCTAATTTCTTTGTTATCTAAGCTGTATTTAGTATCTCCAATGGTCTTGCCTACGTTAAGTACTTTACATTTTTCAACGTTAAATTCCATTTGCCAAGTTTTAGACCATTTGGACAATGTATCGAGGTCTTTCTGTAAGTTATGGCAATCGTCATAAGCTTTCCAGCTGTCTGAACAGATCAGCAGTAGTTTTAAAAACTAAAATAACTCGGTTCTGGTGCTCAGTTTGGTACGTTTATTTTCCTTTTATCAGAACTGGCGCGGCAAATTTTGAGAAAAGTCCCTCAAGTAACTCTTATTATTTTTTTTTACTAGGTTTCTAATGATGTCCATATATCCGTTGTTGCTTTAATAGTTTCCTAGACAACGCAGTCTTGGCGCTGTTCTCTGCCACCATATTATACCATGTCATATAGTGTTCTCGCTTGCTTGCTCTCTACGCTCGCTCGGTTGAACAATAGATCACTGAAGAAAAGGTGGTATAAAGCCCCCTAAGCCGCCGTAGTATTACAACCCTCGGTATGCAGTTCGTTCCCTGCGGCCTTGTAACTCTATGTACCCGAAGCGCTTACAAAATAACTCGAAATAATTTTCCTTTCGTAACTATACTCGTTTCACTCTTACTTGGCCTGAGTTGTTGTTGTTGTTCTTGTTACACCTTAGGCTCCTCTGGATGTGAACCCAGTGTTATGTTGAAGGATTGTCTGTGTTGTGGTAGTGTGGTGCAGGAAGTGAGTGGGTGTGCTGTGGTGTGGGGGTGCCACTGTGCAGTATGAGCACAGGGGATTATATGTGTGTTATATTTTGTGTTAGTATTGTAGCAGGGAAGGTTGGTGTGCTCGTGTCTCTGGGTTCGGTAGTGTCTGAAGGGTGTATGCCTGGTGGTGGCACATGAAGGATGCTGTTTGGTAGAAAGTTTTGGCTGGCTGGGGTGTCTGTGTGTTTATGTATGGGTTTGGTATAGAAAGTTTTGGCTGGCTGGGGTGTGTGTGTGTTTATGTATGTGTTTGGCAGAAAGTTTTGGCTGGCTGGGGTGTTTGTGAGTTTGTGTATGTGTCTGGGAAGTGTAGAGTCGGGTGGAGGAGGGGATATGTTGCAAAGATACTCTGTGTAGTGTTGGGCGGTTGTTCGATTTTGTTAGTGGAGAGGATGATGCAACATAACGTTACAAAGGTGGGACGGATCTTGAGCTGAAGTGATGAACTGTGTGCCTCTCATATTCACTTGGTCTCTGACTGAAATTAGTTATGTTTCTTGGTGTAGGCTGTCAGTACTTGTGGTCTTAGTGTCTTCTGCTATCAAGGTATTGTTTTCTGTTCTTTAAAGCTCCTTCGTGTTTGTGTTGGATATGATTACGGCTCAGCTTGTGCGGCAGTAATTCACGGTTGTTTTAATGTATTACTTATAAGTGGAGGATGGAGTTGGGATGCATATGAGAGAGGGTGTGAATTAGGGGGAGTGATGCAGAATGACAGGGGACAGGGTGGCATAGAGGCGACTTGTTTGTGGCCACCTCTTACGGGATTAAGTCGTCTGGCTATAGATAGATGGATAGACAGATAGCTTATAGTTTCCATACAGTTTGCCGAGTAGTAGCGATAGTTATCACTAGAATATGATGTTAGTCACGAATTAGTGCCGTGGAAAGAATGTTGGGCTGTAGTATTTGCTGTTTCTGCTACTGATCTGCGTGACATTCTCATATGCTTTAAATGAAACTCTGTGTCAAGTTAAAGTGCAAGGCGTGTATGTTTGTGTAGGAGGAACAAGAGACAAGGAGGTATTCTGTAGCCTGTTTTCTTTGTGCTTCCTACAAGACACAGTAGTAGTTATGACGGGGCATTGATGGCAAGTTTGTGAGTCAGCACACACTTACGGCCTCTCATTATACAAGGTGGTCCATATATTACGCCACCCAGTTCTTGTGTGTTGCGGGCACGGCTCAATGAACATTACCAGTGTCTACCCTGCATCATTATCTATTTCCCACAACCCTCTTCAGGCTTAGCTTTATAATATAGGCTTTAATTTAGGTCCACTGATTGCATGGTGGAGAATTCCCATAACCTTTTTAATGCTTAGCTGTGTATCATTGTATTGTATAATTTTTTATGTCCACGATCACAAGGCTGAGTAGTAATTTGGTGAAGCGATCAGAATGTCTTAGCTCATCACAAAAGCCGTCCCCAGAACACACAAGACTGCAGAGCGCAATATACTTATCACCTATATTAAGTCAAAGCCACAGTTAAAAAGGTAATGAAACAAGACAGAAAATTTAAGTTTTCATTATTAACACTTCAGTATAGGATACATTAACAGAGACAGCAATATAAAATATGCATTCAAAAGTAGCATTTGTCCACAGAACATCCTGGAGGGGAGCGACCCACAGAGTTATACATATAGAGCGCGCGTCCCTGTGTTGTGGTATGGGCGATAAGTGAAGCCAGCGGGCCCGGCGCGGCGGCCATCTTAGGATGCCCACTCTACCGAGTCCCGACCTTCCCGTACAGCTCATCATAATTCACAAATACTAACCTTTCCCGAGTGTTTTTTTGCATTATATCCTGATGTAAATAGATAGAGCAGTTATCAATATAATTACTTTAGCTATTTTAAGCCTTTTCTCCATTACTATTGCGCTCTGAATGAAGTGAGAAGAAAAGTTATTCCCGGTCCCCTTACCTTGTCTCTACGCACCATTTTACTTTGAATATACAAAAATCAACGATTAGAAGCGAACATATACCAATTTATTAATAGCATTACATTAATTGAGTGGATGGTGAGTGCCCTCACTTACTGGTTCTTAAATAATACTAACTTAGTTAGTGTTTTCCTAACATAACAGCCTCTTACTTTAGCAGTGGTTGCTTTTGTAAGATGATGCAAACGTATCTTGCAATATGCAAGCACCACTGCTTTAATAAGAGAAAAATGTGATTATTATAATTTTAACATTCATACATATGGGAATTATGTGTTTTAAATGAATTGCTACAAGTCTCTTTCAATACAGAATATGCAACTAGAGAGGAAATTCTGGGAATGTTACGTAGCTCTGTCATGACTTTTTCAACATTTTCTGAAATATTTTCTCTGTGGATCTGCAGACAGACACAGCACTCATAGAGGGCTTTATCAAGCCGCCTTTGTCCTTAACCAGTATCAATGCACAACTTTTATCATTGTTCTTAATTTCTGTTGCTGTAAGTGCAGACAAGCAGTCTGGACATGAAATATTTCTCTTTACCATTTTAACTGCATATCCAGCAATGTAACCTACTGCAGCTTCCTTATAATCTGACACATCTGTAAAGTTTGGACAGTCTACATAATCATGATCTTCTTGGGCAGGACTACGAGGAACGATATCATATCTTCTTGCCATCATAATATCTTCAGTTTTATCCTCTAAAGCTTTCTTCATGACACTGCTAGATGTTGCAGATGTGAGCACTTCAGTGAGGTCTTGTGCAGAGACATTCCCGTTTGACATTTTTATTTCATGCCTCAGAAGGAGTCTCTTGTATGCTGCCATGAGGTTTAACGCAGAAGGGTTATTTCGAAAGCCACCAGATGCTCGAATTGCACAGAAAAAGAGTTCTAAGTGATCCTGTGACAGCTTATAAGTTAGAAAGTACTGGAGTGGCTTATTTACACCTACAAACTGTTTATAAAGTGCCTGAACACTCTTAATGGCAGCCAAAAAACCAATGAAAGGTGTCTTTCTAGAAGTTTTGTACATGAGGATGTCATCAGAATTAGTGATAGTCATTAGATAAGCAAATGCTTGATCTAAGAATGACATTGAAACTACTTCTGTCTCAGGTTGAAGTGCTGCTTTCATTCCTCTAGCAAATTTGTTTTTCGAGTTCAGTACATCAAAAAGTTTATCAGCCATTTGCAGAAATTTAACTGTACCCTGACAATCCTTAAACTGTGGGAGATGTAATGAATCCCGACAGTAGATTAATGCATCAGCTACACTAGAACTCAGTGTTTGCGCAGCACGTTTTACTTTCATCTTTTGAGTGTGCCATGAAAGATGGATATCCCTGAGTTTATTACCTAAATGAAGGCCCTCCTCTTCTTGAAGTTGATGCAGTGCTTGAATATATTTCCATTCTATTTTATTTCCTGATCACAGAGAAGCGAGAACATCTTACCTGTTTTGAATTGAGCGTGAGACTGGGCATCCCAATATGGCCGCTGAGCCACTTCCGGTTGCGTCACTTTCAAACCAGGGTGGCGCACTCTATATGTATAACTCTGTGGAGCGACCCGACTTGCAAGGCAGATCACACCATCACCACCAGGCTTCTCTTGGCAGGTCAGGGCAGATCGCCAGCAGCAGCAGCAAGTCATCTCACGGCTGGGGAAGACACGACACCCTGCCGCCGCCGCTGCCGCCGCCGCCGCCGCCGCCACCACCACCACCACCACCACCACCACCACCACCACCACCACCACCACCACCACCAGGCATCTCAGAGTAGGGGAAGACACCACACCACCGTCAGGCTTCTCACGGCAGGGCAGATCAAACTTCAGCAGGGTATGACAAGCGTCAAGGCAGCAGACTCCAGCACGACCTGTGGACCAGATGTGTATTAGTTCAGATCAGTGTTAGCTTTAGTTATTTAATCTTCTATCTATCTCTATCTATTGCCAGACGCCTCAATCCCGTTTGGGGTGGCCACAAACAAATCGCCTCCAAGTCGCCCTGTCCCCCGCCATTTCACTGCCCTGCTCCCAACTCACACCCCCGTCTTTCATATACCTCTCCACCTCATCCCTCCATCTCATCCTCGGCCTCCCCCTCCCTCTTCCCCCCTCCACCTCACTCACATACACTCTCTTCGTCAGTCTTTCACCCTCCATCCTCTCCACATAGCCAAACCACCTCAGTGTGTTCTCATAACGCTTCCTATCACATCCACATCCACACCACAACGCTCCTTTATATCCTCATTCGTCAGCCTGTCTCTCTATGTGACTTCACAGGCTCCTCCTAAATAACTCATTTCCACTGCTCTCACTCTTGACTTGTGTCCTTTAAACAACGTCCAAGCTTCACTTCCATACGTTAGAGTTGGTATCACAATACCATGTAGTAACTTTTTCACTTCCATGCTCACTTCCCTGTTTCTTATCACTGCTTTCAAAGAACCAGCAACCTTTCTTCCCTGCTGTACCCTTTCAAGCACTTCACCCTCCAAACCTCTATCCTTACTCATCACACTGCCCAAGTACTTAAACGTACTCACATTTTCCAATTCCTCACCATCCAACCTCGCTGTACATTCACTGACTTCACCTCTCTCAAAGACTATCACTTTACTCTTCCCTACATTCACCTTTAGATTCCGTTTCTTGCACACTCTCCCAAACTCATCCACCAAGCCTTGCAGCTCCCCTTCGTCTTCACTCGACAACACAATATCATCTGCAAACAACAGTACAGGGAGTTTCCAGACACCATCCTCTTTCACCAGGGCCACTCCAACATCCACTACCCTACCTTGTACCTCTTTTATTACCCCATCCATGTACAGATTGAACAACCATGGAGACATGACACATCCCTGTTTCAACCCAACTTTCAAAGAGAAAAATTCACTTAGTTCACCATCCACACGCACTGCAGCCTTCGTACCATCGTACATACTCTTCACAGCATTCAACAACTTCCCATCTACTCCATATATTCTTAACACTTTCCACAATCCTTGTCTATCCACCCTGTCATATGCTTTCTCCAAATCCATGAAAGCCGCATACAACTTCTTTCCCTTCTCTAGAAACTTTTCCACTGAAGATCTAAGAATGAATATCTGATCTACACAACCTCTTCCCTTCCTAAAGCCTCCCTGTTCTTCTCCAACTAATTTCTCTGTTCTTTCTCTAACTCTGTCAATAAGTATCCTACCATACACTTTTCCTATTATACTAAGAAGACAAATGCCCCTTTGATTACCACACACTTCTTTTTCCCCTTTTCCTTTGTACAAGGGAATAATTATACCTGACTTCCAATCCTCCGGGACTCTACCTTCCTCCCAGGCCAATCTGCACATCTTCCACATCCATTCTACTACTATCTCTCCCCCATGCTTCAGCATTTCACCACACTCTCCATCAATTCCTGGGGCTTTCCCCGATTTAACTTTCTTCATTGCTTCCACAACTTCTATCCTACTGATTTCTTCCTGTCTTCTCACCTCCCTCCTCCTCCCAGCCATTCCCCAGCCACTTATACTCGCATTACTTCCATCCTCTATGTTCAACAATTCCTTAAATTGTTCTCTCCATCTGCTCATTTTTTCTCCCTTCTCCACTAGTAATCTACCATTTTTATCTTTCACTCCCCTGCTAACTTCACTTCCACCCTGTCTTACTCTTCTCACCTATTTCCAGAACATTTTCTTACAGTCCCTCCACTTTACACTCAAATTCCTTCCAAATTCCTCATCCACTCTCTTCTTACTCTCTCTTACTAATCTTTTAACCTCTTTCTTTCTTTCTACATATAACTCTCTCTTCCGCCTCTCAACTTCTTCCACGCCCCTATTTCTCATCCATTCATTGTATGCTTTCTTATTTTGTGCCACAGCCTGTCTCACCTCTTCAGTCCACCACGCCGTTCCTTGCACCCCCCTCTGTCTTCTCTTCCTTCCACACACCACATCACATGCTGCACATATTTCTTCTGTAAATATCCTACACACACCTTCCACGTCTCCCATCTGCTCCAATTCATATTTGCCTAATCGTTCCTCTACTTCTCTCTTATACTCTGCCTTTTTCTCATCCTCTTGTAACCTTTCCACTCTCCTTGCAACTACTCCTTCCTCTCGTCTTTCCCTTCTTCTATTCCTCCATCTTACTTGAATCCTAATTCTGGCCACCACCAAGTAGTGGTCAGAAAGTCCACTCCCCCAACCTCTATACACTCTTGCATCCTTTACACATCTTCGCATCCTTTCATCCACACACACATAATCAATCATTGCCTTCCTTTCATTCAGTTCACCACCCACCCTTCTCATCACTCGCCATGTATACCTGTGGATCATTTTATGCCTGAAGAGGGTATTGGCTATCACCAACCCCCTCCCAGCACAAATGTCCACTAACGCACTCCCATTCTCATCTATCTCAGCAGGCACACCCCACTCACCAACTATTCCATCCACCTTCACATTCCCAACTTTACCATTCATATCACCAATCAAAAACACTCTCTCATTCCTTCCCAACCTTTCCATGCACACTTCTACATTTGTCCAGAACTCTTCTCTCACTC
This sequence comes from Coenobita brevimanus, assembly GCF_032717465.1. Lineage (NCBI taxonomy): Eukaryota > Metazoa > Arthropoda > Malacostraca > Decapoda > Coenobitidae > Coenobita > Coenobita brevimanus. The sequence continues at coordinate 63,921 of NW_027643705.1, read as the reverse complement.
TTCTAGCACGATCTTGCATTGGTGCATACACACACACAATCGCCCACATTTGTATTCCAACTTTCTACTTTACCCACACAATCCTTGACCCAACTGATCCATACTGTCTTATGCTCCTCTTCCATCTTTTACTCACAACTATATATACTCCTTCCTTTGCCCTTTCATTCTCACCTACTCCTGCACATATACCCCATCCATACTCCCATTCTTTCACACTTTCTCCTCTCTATTTTGTTTCAGTTATTCCACATACATTCACTTTCGCACCCTCAAGCACCCGGACAATCTCTCTCTCTTTCACCTCATCATTCGCTCCCCTTACATTCCAAGTTCCAATTACCATGTCCTTTATTATAATGTATTATTATTATAATTATTAACCGGAGCAGGCTGTAGTATGGTACCAGCCTGTGAGGGCAGTACTGTACTCTCAAGGAAGGTGGAAAAGCTGGTGATAGGGAGAGCTGGAGCTCCCCCTTGACATTTTTCAGTGTCACTAACATAGAGGGTAGGCCAGCATACCCTGCCAAACATTTTTATAACTACCTGCTCTTCACTATCATACATGCACTTTATACATCATACCCCATACCCTACAATGACACAGGTTGGTGCCAGTAAGGGCATGCGGCCGGAAAAGGACATCTAGGGGTTAGAAAGCCCAGTCAGAATGACATCCATGCATGGCTTTGTCCCCGAGAAGCAATTGGATTTTTTTTTTTTTTTTAACACCACCAAGGGATGTAGACAGGTCACCTACCCTTACATGTATTGGACTAGGTTAGCCTAGCCACAGGATCCTACACCGTGAAAGAAGTATGATGAGACTGTATTTTTTATCTATCTATCTATTGCCAGACGCCACAATCCCCCAAGGGGTGGCCATTTGACTTTGAGTTATTTGTTTTACGGGGAGGGGCACTAAGCCTCCACCAACCCACTTGTTGACACGTAGGGAGCACGTATGGTTTGGTTATATGGTTACCACCCAGCGTTGTAAATGGTTTCCTGGCTTACAGGAAACCATTTGGCTTGTCACTCAATGTAAAGCCACATGTAAAGGAAAGAAAAGCAATAAGATGTGACAGGAAAGATGGGAGAAATAGGAAGAGAGGAGGGCAGGCACAGAAAAAGAATGATAAAGACTAAGGAAGGAGTAGGCAGCACTACATCAAGAAAGTGGATGATGGTCGCCACCACCTACCACAATGATAATGATAATAGATATGTAAACTATTGTATCCATCTAAGAAGAACAGTAGTAGTAGGTGTACAGTACAACCTTTCAGATCCAAAATGCCTAGGTCCAAAGGCTTTATGCAAAATGGAACATTTTTGGAAAGTGGAATCATAATGGCAGCTGTGAGAAATGACTTGTGAAACAAATAATGTAGTCAAGGCAATTGAGAACAATAAGTAAACTGAAGCACTTGCATTAGTAACTTATTATCTGCTCTTAAACATGTCCACAAAAGAACTCAGTCTTCAGTTATACCTTGAATGTGTGAGGACATGATATCAACACCCCTCTATATCATGAAAAAATATTTTGGAAATTGGATGTTCGGATTTGGCAGGTTGTACTGAACCAGCAGTAGTAACCGTAGGCTTATCTGAATGTGAATTTGGTGGACTGCTGGCGCCAAAACTGGTCTGGGGGAAAAAGAGGGTGGAGGGACATAATTTTGTATTACCTTGTACTGTAGTTAAGCCACATGATTATATCAGTCCCACCACACGAAGGAGTCCCTCTTAGCACCATGTGTACAGTACGAAAGACTCCTTAGGCAGACTTGTGTTAAAGTGAACAAGTAATGATCAGAATACACTTGCAGAGTTACTAAACAGTGGACACCAAACATAGCCCAAAGTCCTACCCCTTCTTATTACAGCACCGATACAATACTCTTCAGTCCTGTTCTTCCTCCATTAATCCCTTTAATACAGTACTATATGTCTGTCTCAAGTTAGATATGATGGTCTGGTGGTAGAAATAGATAGTAAAATGAGAATATAACTACATCGTTTGGATTACAGGGCACAAACTGCTCCAATGATTAGCCTTTATTCTTGCTAATTTAAGACTGTTATTCAGCTTGGGTAAGACTTTTCAAACTGGAAGGGTCACATTACAACCTTCAGGAAACTGTTCAGTAGGAAAGTAATTAAAGGTTGATAGGAGAGCTGTTGGACAGAAGGGGTTAGGGACAGGCTTCATTAAGCCATTCTTGTTACCTTTAAACTATGTTAATCAGCATAGGAGAGACTTTTCAAACTTAGAGTCCCATATGACATTCTTTAACATGTGTAGGAGAGACACTGGATAAAGCCTGATTGGAGATATAGTATATTGAACTGGAAGGACTGCATACCTTACATCCTTCATTAGCCATTGCTGCTACCTTTAAATAAGAATTATCGTACTGAAGGTAATTACTAGCAGCCTTCATTAACATATTACTGTACTGTAATTAGGAGAGAGGTTTCATAAGTTGATTGGAAGTCAGGAGACAGCAGGAATATATCATTACTGTTGAGGGGGATGAATTTGTGTGTAGGCTATGATATAGGAAGCATATCTCAGAATATGGATGTACAAGGTTAATCATATCTTGTATAGTACTTACACTTTCAGATTTGATAGCTTTTCCTTTTGTAATCTTTACTGAATGATGCAATCAGTTCATGATTACACATTATATAATCTCAGACTTCATCTGTGTCATTGTAGTTGGCTCACCTTGACAAATTTTAGTCCTTCTGCTGCTTAGTTCCTGTATCTAAGTGGCAGAATAAGACATTATTATGGTTTTGCATCCTCCCCATAGATCTTCATTGTGATTTGCATGATAATCTAGTCTTTATCTCTAGAAACAGCTCAGCATTCAAGGTGGAGAGATGCCAGGTTTTTGTCAGTTTAGGGTGGACATGTAGTCTTTATTGTTTTATGTATTCATTATTATTATTATTATTATTTTTTACTGTGGATCAAATTTAGCGATTCATCTGTTCCGTTTATAAATCGGTACAACAGATAGGCTTTCATTCTCAGAGTATGACCACTGAGTACTGTACTGTCTTCCTGTGCAGTGTATATTTTGTCATTTGTACTCTCATTATAAGTTTCATTAAAGAATTTGTATCATATGTTTAGTTTCTGTGTCACTCAGTGTGTTAAGTTTATGTAATATATGGTTAATCGTTTAAGTCCTGCCGTTGGATAGCAGACTAAGTTGCAGTTTTTACTTTCTCCCTTTATATAAGTAGCAACTGCTCTATATTCTTTCCATAGCACTTGTTCATGATTAGCATTAAACTGCAGGCTTAGGTATTCCAAGTAGCTCAGGAAATTTCGAGATATCTCCTCCTAAAGAGACATTAATAGGTACATGACAATTTAGTTTAGTCTGTGCATGTTGTTCAATTTCCCATTTTTTGTAACATGTAAAGAAATAAAATACAGTAGAAGTTTTAGCCGCTACCCTTATGGGGCCGCGGTAGCATGGTCAGTATGGTGCTGGCCTGCTGATCAGGAGGACCCGGGTTCAAGTCCCGGTGTGATAGAGGTTTCTTTAAAATGTGGCCGAGAAAGTTTGCGTAGCAGGCTTTCCTTAAAACCACAAGACCCCATACTTACACTTCAGCTCACACTCACCAAGACACTTACATACATACACACATCAAGACACACACACTACTACATACATACACACATCAAGACACACACACACTACTACATACATACACACATCAAGACACACACACACTACTACATGCACACACTACTACACACACAGGACACGTACATTAGCCACAGCCACCTTCACACCATAAACACACACAGAGGGTGGGACTGACACACCACAGACAGACAGAGAGGGTCATATACAAAACACAGGGAGTGAGAGAGGAGGGGGTTTTATTAAAAAGTCCAATTTTGGTATACCTCCTGTGGCAAAATTGATATAGCCCCCCCTTTAATATTTTTTGGATATTTTCATTTAGTGTCCCCCCCAGGCCCCAGACCCACTTGGCTGAACCAAATTGTCTGGCGTCAGCTGGAACATGATATACCAGAGTTATGCCGGTCATGCGGGGGTTAATGTGTCGTAGCAGGAAGGGATGTCCCTTCCTGCTACGACACAGGTAAGGTCAGATAGGAATTACACCTGACCTGTCCGGTAATGTCCCCCCAAAAATCCCCCTTGGGTTAATCCCCGCTTACAATCTACCCCACCCCACCTCACCTTTACCCCACCCTTTCACACACACACAGGCATAAAAAGGAACCCTTGTATAGTCAGTACGTCACTCCCTCTCACTATCTTGACCACTGAAAATGGTGGCAGTGTCCACCGAAACTGTTTGGTAATTATATTCTTCGTCTACAAGTGTGGGTTTTATTCACCGTCTTTGATTATCACGCAAGAGTGATTCATCCAGCCAATACTACGAGCTCTGTATCTTTTCATAGCCCTTCTTCGTGACTAGCATCGTATTCTAGTTATCTATAGTTACAACTGAGCATTCAAGTTGGAGGGATCACAACTTTAAGCAATTACAGTAAACAAACAAACAAAAAGCAAGTGTCGTCCACTTGACCTCTCGTCTTCGCAGGAATGCAGCGGTGGCGCCATCTTGTGCGTGGAATGCGTGAAGTGCAGGCTCTTGAGTGGAAGGAGCACGGAGCCACGGGAGACTTAATAATATTCGCTAGTCAGCCAGTCTAGAAGCCTGGGACATTTGCCTGAAATAATAATAATAATAATAATAATAATAGAAATAACAACAAAACCAGTCATATACATAATTCAATACCTTAGCCACTCGATCTGTCCATTCCGCCCCTTTAGTACGAGACGCATTTCTCTAAGCTATTTTTTCTAACATGGGAGGTTCGATACGTTTGATTGAGCCTATCCATAAGACTCCTAAAACTGAGTAAATGCCTCTGAAAGTTGCAAAATATAAAATATAAAACGTCTATATGATATAAAAACCTTTGTTCACCTCCGGGACTCGATCTGTGTTAGATAAGACTGGTTTGGTTAAGGTAGGGTAGGGATGGGACGGTTGTGGCAGGGTGGGGTAGCGTTGGGTCGGTTATGGCCAGGTGGGGTAAGGTTGGGTTAGTTTTGGCAGGACGGCGTAGGATTGGACCGGTTTTGGCAGGGTAGGGTAGGACTGGGTCGGTTTTGGCAGGGTGGGGTAGGATTGGGTCAGTTTTGGCAGGATGGGGAAGGGTTGGTCGTGTTTGGCAGGGTGGAGTAGGACAGGGTTGGTTTTGGCAGGGTGGGGTAGGATCGGGTCGGTTTTGACAGAGTGAGGTTAGATTGGGCTGATTATGCCGAGGTAGGGTAGGGATGGGTCGGTTATGGCAAGGTTGAATAGAGTTGGGTCGATTAGGGCAGGCGAGGGTAAGCATGGGTAGGTTATGGTTGCGTTGGGGAGGGTAGGATAGGTTATGGCAAGGTAGGATAGGGCTGGGTGGTGGTGGGTTGGGCTGGGTAGGTTAGTGTAGGGCTGGGTAGGGTAGGGTAGGGTAGGCTGAATCAGGGTAGTGTAGGGTACAGAAGAGAGGTGGGTATAACTGCCGTTTAGTTCCGTCATATCCAACGCCTATTTCACTCAGTTATACTACACTGTCTCATCATATTTGGGGCGATCTTCTCTACGATTTTTGTTCTTCCCCTCTTAGTTCAGTCCTTTAGTTCATTCATGACCCTTGGCTTTCCTTTTTATTTTTTTTTATGTGGTGGAGCGCAGGTGCACGAGGCTAGACCACCATAAGTCCAGAATATTTAAGGGTAGGCCACCAAACTACGCCCTGGTAACGTCTACACGTCAAAACATCTGTCCACCTCTGGGACTTGAACTGCGGAGCGCTGGACGCTGAGCTCCCGGTCTGCGGATGTCACTTTTACACTTTGTTAGCTTCTGACAATATCCTACAGCTTCAGAAAACCCTCTTAGGATGACGGGACAGAATCATGTAACCCTTCAGACCAGGAACGATTTATTTACTTTGTCCTAGCTGACCGCACGATTTTATTCAACTTAGGAGATCCCTTGACAGAGAAGGGGTTGATGCTGGCTGTATCTAATCCCCCAAATTCAAAATTCCTCTCCAGAGCTGAAGAAAATCGTCTGGAGAAAGAATGAAGAAAGCTGAAGAAAGTGTTAGAGTGAAAAATGAGTTAGATAAGATTGGTTTGGTTAGGGCAGGGTAGGGTTGGGTCGGTTATGCCAGGGTGGGGTAGGGTTGGGTCGGTTTTGGCAGGGTGAGGTAGGACTGGGATAGTTTTGGCAGGGTGGGGTTGGACTTGGATGGTTTTTGCAGGGTGGGGTAGGATTGGGTCGGTTATGGCAGGGTGGTGTAGGGATGGGTCGGTCTTGGCAGGGTGGGGGAAGGGACGGGTCGGTCTTGGCAGGGTGGGGTAGAGACGGGTCGGTCTTGGCAGGGTGGGGTAGGAATGGGTCGGTCTTGGTAGAGTGGGGTAAGATCGGGTCGGTTTTGGCAGGATGGGGTTGGATTGGGTCGGATATGGCAGGGTGGGGTAAGATCGGATCGGTTTTGGCAGGGTGCGGTAGGATTGGGTCGGTTTTGGCAGGGTGGGATAGGGATGGGTCGGTTATGGCAGGGTTGAATAGAGGTGGGTCGATCAGGGCAGGCGAGGGTAAGCATGGGTAGGTTATGGTTGCGTTTGGGAGGGTAGGATAGGTTATGGCAGGGTAGGATAGGGCTGGGTGGTGGTGGACTGGGTAGGGTAGGGCTGGGTAGGGTAGTGTAGGGCTGGGTAGGGTAGGGTAGGCTGAATCAGGGTAGTGTAGGGTACAGAAGAGAGGTGGGTATAACTGCCGTTTAGTTCCGTCATATCCAACGCCTATTTCACTCAGTTATACTACACCGTCTCATCAAATTTGGGGCTATCTTCTCTACGATTTTTGTTCTTCTCTTAGTCCAGTCCTTTAGTTCATTCATGACTCTTGGCTTTCCTTTTTTTTTTTTTTTTTTATAAGGTGGAGCGCAGGGGCACGAGGCTAGACCACCATTAGTCCAGAATATTAAAGGGTAGGCCACCAAGCTACGCCCTGGTAACGTCTACACGTCAAAACATCTGTCCACCTCTGGGACTTGAACCGCGGAGCGCTGGACGCAGAGCTCTCGGTCTGCGGATGTCACTTTTACTCTTTGCTAGCTTCTGACGATATCCTACAGCTTCAGAAAACCCTCTTAGGATGACGGGACAGAATCATTTAATCTTTCAAGCCGAGAACAACTTATTTACATTATCCTAGCTGACCGCATGATTTTATTCAGCTTAGGAGATTCCCTGATAGAGATGGGGTTGATGATGGCAGTATTTAACCCTTCCAGTTCGAAATTTCTCTCTACTGTAGAGGTGAAGAAAATCATCCGAAGGTAGAGAGAAGAAAACAGGAAAAGTAATGTAGTGGTGAAAGGGCTGTACAGGGGAGGGTAGGTTAAAGTAGGGTAGAGTTGGGTCGGCAATGGCAGGGTAGGGTAGGGTAGGCTGAGGTAGGCTAGTGTAGGGTTGAGAAGAGTAGGGTAGGGTAAATTGAACTGAATAAGTATATACAATAAAATCTGGCGATACAACAACCAGGGTCATATGCCGCCGGACCACAATGAGAATAAAAGCACTCGAAAAGATGAAATACACACACACACACACACACACACACACACACACACACACACACACACACACACACACACACACACACACACACACACACAAAATACAATTCATAATTAAAACAAGAAAAACACTAAAACACTAAGAACACTAAAACCACTGTATACTAAATTTTACACGGTAGTGCAGCTGCCTACACCAAGCAAAGGTTTCCCCCTCCACCACAACAAGCATCCTCTCCAAGTACCAACAGAAGACTACAATCCCTCTCCTGCCCGGTGCTCAGAGAGGTAACGATGGCACAATTCCCCAACAGTGGACACCATCAGCAAAAGCCGAAGAATCAGGGGGACGAAGCATTCCACACAGAAAGTAGGGGGAGAGTCCTCCATTAAAAATCAATGAGAGAACCAGGAATGGCCCATTCGGAGCCAGCATAAAGCCGTCTCCCACCTGTATTCAGACCTCGACAAATGAAGGGGCCCGTTTACCCACAAATATCACACATTTTGTTGGCCCCCATCGCATCCCACCTACTCTGCCGGTGGGAGCAAACAGTGAGTGGTTAGATGAATATCACTGAGCGAGGCAGGGGAGAGGTGAGGATGGGCGAGAGGCAGCAGCCTTTGCCAGAGCGTCAGCATGCTCATTGCCCACAATGGTACAAAACCACAAAACAGTCCCTAGCAAGCACAGCCATTCTAAAACACTGTAGACAACAAAAGAGGATTGGACGGGAAAACACAAAATGGAGATTGACAGAGTCGCTAAAAACTGCATAACAAACAGGAGGGAAGCTAAATATCAATTTGACTGCGAGTAAAATAGCAGTAAGTTATGCGATAAAAGTAGATACGATGGGGGGAAGACTCCTACCACGAATGAAATCGGGAAATATAACACCCAAGCCTGTCCCCTCACGGGATTTCAATCCATCAGTACATACGAGAATCGAGACACTGTGAGAGGAAGCATGTTCTAAAAAAAGAGCAAAGAGCCGCCTGTGAGGAAAGAAAGGCCCCTCTCTCAGGAAAGTAAACACACGGTTGCACCCCTGAGAGGAGCCAGGGAGCCATCCTTGGTACACGCACAGGACAAACAAGAAAGGTTGGAACATCCACATCCCCCATGGCAGCCTTCACCCTGTACCCAAACGGATGTGGATAGCGAGGATACGGGGAGGCAGACACTCCCTCCGGAACAGAGCCAACAAAATCTTCCTGAACTTTAGCAAAGACGGTGACACTAAGGACACTAGTTTGAGGCACTCCCTCCTCTTGAGGATATGAGGGAATCAAGGTGGCACCAATACGGAAAAATTCCAAAATCAGTAAAGGCAACCTACCACGCAAACCAAGATGGTGACCTGCAATACCTGGCTTGTGAAACGGTAGGACAACAGCCCCCCGCCAAGAAGCAGGAGTGGACGAATCTCTCCAAATTCTATTTATAAGACTCAGGAGGAAGGACACTGCTTCATCATCCAGGTACCTCAGCACTGCATGGGGAATATTATCGACTCCGGAGAAGTGTCATGACAGGGAAAGGGTAGACCAAAGTTTACACCAAGACAAAGGAATGTTGTAAGTCTCTCCGCCCCCAGAACGGATGTCCAACACCTTAATCTCCTCCACCTCCCTAAGCCTGGCAAAAACCGAAGAACGAGTATCCCTACAGGAGACCTCAGCGGTAGGATAGGGTAGGGAACGCTAGGGCATGGTAGGCTGGGGTAGGGTAGTGTAGGGCAGAGAAAAGTAGGTTAGGATGGGTTGGTTTAGGCTAAAGTAGGACAGAATAGGAGAGGGGTAGAATGTGCCTAGTCCAGGAACGAAAAATATATCAGTTATCCATGTAACTAGCGTTTTCTATTTCGGTAAATTATTTTCTTGTCTGCCTAAAGTATCGTGATGTACGAACAATGAGATTAGATATCGAAACTGTAAGATGCGAATTAGTTACAAAGACGGTATTTTGTTTTGGCTAACGTTACATCGATACGTTCAGCTAAGAGCAACTCGGCAGAACTGAACAGTATATGACGTGCTAGATGAACGCTGTGACCGGAAAATAAATATATATGTATATATACTTCAGCATACAGTAAGCGATTTTATGTTAACTGAAGAGAAGCCACCACAGCTAATGGGTTAAGTTTACACACACACACACACACACACACACACACACACACACACACACACGTTGCGAAAAGTTTCACTGACGAAGTGGGTGGTTACTGTCCCCCTGGAGCAAGGGGATTGGTGTGTGCGTGTGTGGTCACAGCCTTGCCCTTAGATCGGACTATATGAGCTCTCAGCTCCCTTCCGGGAGGGTAAAAGCTGACGATCACGACCATCAAGTGATCCTGACCGACTCGGTGAATTACACACACACACACACACACACACACACACACACCATTACTTGCAACTGGCTGGCCTATCATACAGCCATATCCTATATTCATGAAGTACAACACATCTTACATTTATGTAGTATGTAAAAAAAAAAAAAATGGTTATATAATACAGAACTGGGAAATATGATGATGATGATGATGATGATGATGATGAGAGGGGAGTAAACAGGGTGAGATGAGGAGAATGAGAGAGATGGATGGACATAACAGTGAATGTATTATGTATATTAACCTGACAAATGCCGAAGTAAGCTGGTAAGGGTGAGGTAATATGGAGCCTGACCCTACCGTGACACCATATAATTATTGATTTATCCACCGATAGATCTATCTATCTATCTATAGCCCGACGCCCTAATCCTGCAAAGACTGGCCGCAGACAAAACGCCTCCAAGTCGCTCTGTCACCCACCATTTGACTACCTTCCCCTTCTTTTTTTTTTTTTTTTTTAAGGAAGGGGGGGAAGGAAGGTTGTGTGGAGGGGAAGGAAAAGTGGGAAAGGAGGAAGGAAAAGTGGGAAAGGAGGAAGGAAAAGTGGGAAAGGAGGAAGGAAAAGTGGGAAAGGAGGAAGGAAAAGTGGGAAAGGAGGAAGTGGGAAAGGAGGAAGGAAGGAGGAGTGGAAAGATGGTGGGCTGGCCAGCGTGTTTTTTTTTTTTTGTATAATGGTTTGTTTATTTATTTATTTTATTGTTTACTTGTTTAATAATTTTATTTATATATTTATTTGTTGTATTTATTAATTTTGTTTTATTTGTTTGTTTATTGTTTTGTATAACTAGCCAGCTGGCTAAATGTTTCGTTGTTTTTTGTGGTTGATGTCGGGTGGTTTGTTGGCGACTAGCAACAGTATTGCAGTCTCTTGTGGACACTTGTCAGTGTTTGTTGGTAGATGCGGCTACTGTTTGGGTAACTGGTTTGAGTTCATTTCGTTGCCGTAGAGTTTCATAGGGAGTGTATGGGATGTGGGTCGTTGTGAGATGCGGGACTCGCTAGCGGGAGTTAGGTCGGGCTGGGATTGTAGTTCTGGTGGGAGTTTTAGTAGATGGGGACAGGGTCTGGGTTTTCTGCTATGGTTTTAGGCTGCTTGGGAACCATTTGTGTAAGATGAGGTTCCTTTCCTCAGTGATGTTTTTTAAGGTGTTGTACGTTTCGTTATCAAATTCTTCGATTTGTTCCCATATTTTTTTGGCTTGGTTGTGTACTCTAATATTCAAGGGTTTGGTTTTGGTGATTGTATGTATTTGTTCTGTAGTTAAGGTGTAGGGGTAGTGTTGGTTGGTTGCAAATCGGAGAGCCTTATTTTGGATTGTTTGTAGTTTCCTTAGTTGAGTGTGGCTGAAGGTGTGTGTAGGGATGGGTGGATATTCGAGGGTGGGAAGAACAAGTGCTTTGACTAGGTGGGTTTTAATTTGTATTGGCATGTCTTTGAATCTGTATAATCGACTGAGTGCTCCAGTGGCTTTTTGTCTCCTGTCATTTGTGCTAGCGAGGTAGCCTGTTGAGTTGATCTTGAAACCTAGTATTTTCCCTTCCTCCTTAAATTCAATTAATTCGTCATTAATTATTAGTGGCTCTTTTCTTTTGTTTGCTAGTTGAATTACTGACAATTTATTAATGTTTGTTCGTATTTTCCACTGATTTTCATAAGCGTTTATTTTCTCAGCTTCTTGTTTGGTTCTGGAATTCATAACGTTCCTTGATGGGCCTGGGTAGTTTACGATCTGGGTAATATCGTCGGCATAACTGATATTTATGCCGTGTGTTGCTTGAGGGGTGTTACTTGTGAAGATGGTGAAAAGAGTTGGGGACAAGACACTTCCCTGGGGGACACCACAACCCAGGGCAAAGCTGGCACCAGTGTAATTATTTATCTTAATATTGGCTTTCCTATCATCTAAAAAATCGCATAGGATTTTCTCAGTTATTGTAGGGAGGTTAAGGTGGAGGAGTTTGTGTTTAAGACCGAGGTGCCACACCTTGTCGAAGGCTTTTGTGATGTCCCTGAGGACCACGTGACACTGACCCTTGTTGGCTTTGTTTATTGCAATATGCTCTGTTGCGACGGCGATAGCATGTGTGGTGCCTCTGTGGAATCGGAACCCGTATTGGTTTGTGTTGTATAAGTCATTGCTTTCTAGGTGTATTCTTAGTCTATTGTTAATTATTCGTTCTAGGATTTTTCCAGGGACTTCTAATAGAGATATTGTTCTGTGGTTTTCTACTAGATGAGGATTTTTATTCTTTTTAGGGATTAACTTTATTGTTGCTTCTTTAAACTTGTCTGGGAAATATCCAGCTGAGATGGTTGCATTAAATATGTGTCTTAGAGTTTCTTTGGCTATGCTGGGGAGGTTGGATAGAATAGTTTTGTTGACTCCAGTTTCTCCTGGGCAGGTTTTTCTCATGTTTTTTATGATGGCAGTAATTTCTCCTTCCGTTCCACAACAATCTCACCCCCATACCTCAGCATTTCACCACACACTTCATCAATCCCTGGGGCCTTTCCCATCTTGATCTTCTTCATTGCTTCCACTACTTCCGCCCTACTGATCTCTTCCTCCCTCCTCTCATCACTCCTTCTCCCAGCCATTCCCCAACCACTTATACTCGCACTGTTGTCACCCTCTACATTCAACAAATCCTCAAAGTGCTCCTTCCATCTCCTCACTGTAGTGGAAGGGTTAATGTAATGTGTGTGTGTGTGTGTGTGTGTGTGTGTGTGTGTGTGTGTGTGTGTGTGTGTGTGTGTGTGTGTGTGTGTGTGTGTGTGTGTGTGTGTGTGTGTGTGTGTGTGTGTGTGTGTGTGTGTGTGTGTGTGTGTGTGTGTGTGTGTGTGTGTGTGTGTGTGTGTGTGTGTGTGTGTGTGTGTGTGTGTGTGTGTGTGTGTGTGTGTGTGTGTGTGTGTGTGTGTGTGTGTGTGTGTGTGTGTGTGTGTGTGTGTGTGTGTGTGTGTGTGTGTGTGTGTGTGTGTGTGTGTGTGTGTGTGTGTGTGTGTGTGTGTGTGTGTGTGTGTGTGTGTGTGTGTGTGTGTGTGTGTGTGTGTGTGTGTGTGTGTGTGTGTGTGTGTGTGTGTGTGTGTGTGTGTGTGTGTGTGTGTGTGTGTGTGTGTGTGTGTGTGTGTGTGTGAGGAGAGAGAGAGAGAGAGAGAGAGAGAGAGAGAGAGAGAGGTGGGGGAGTTGATGAAATAATGTGGAAAAATACTACGTGTCTTGTAATCACTCACCTGCATTGCCAAAACTCTATCTCTTGAGCATTCTTACTTGGTGTGCATCTCCCCCTGCCTTCGACCTCCTTTTTTCTAACGCTGTGTGTCCAGGTACAGCATGGTCTTGACGTTGGCTTGCTTGTTTGACTATCTTGCGTTGGTGTTCAGCCTTTGGTTCCTTCTCTCTGAAAAATGAAATAGTTTTTCTCAGCACTAATGTCTTTATACAAAGAAGACAGAGGCAACGTGTAGAAGGACTCATATCTTTTTCCAGGACAGTATGAACAGAATAAGACCAAAACCAGGGATCCTGATTATTTTAGATGCCTGGTCATATTGCCTTTAAAAGACTGGAAATCAAGGACGGAGGGGTATGCAGACTGCGGAAGACAGCTTCATTATTGACCTATTCCATAGGTGAAAGTCTGAATATCGGTTAATTATTGTAACAGCGAGGTGAACAGAAAACAGATGACTGCAACGAAGACAATGCCTTGAGGGAGGGAATAACAGTACGGAATTTTATCAGTAATAAAAATGGTAATATCATATACCTGGTGTTGTTTCTTCTCCAGCAGTGAACCCTACCATGCGAGGTGGAGGAGCAACACTTATCCGTGAAGATGACTCGCGACCAAAAGTCTAGATTCTTCTGAAAGTAGCATTGAGCAAAGGCTAACCTCCCCTCTCTGTGTTGTTGTATCAGGCTTTCCATCATTGCTGGAATTCTATAGTGTATACCAGCGTCATGCAGCCTTTGCCTGACAGTCAGCGCGGACACCTCTAACTGAAGACTGTCCCTTATGGCCACCGCGATCGTAAGAGGTGTTGCCCCTGCTGCTGCGACAATAGCAGCATCTCCAGCCTAGGTGGTTCTTTGAGAGGCTCCCGTCCTTTCTAACATGGAAGTATTCGCTATAAGTAAATATGGCACTAATAAAAATCAACGCCGAAAGTCTAGTTTGGGAAAACATTACAAGTATGTATACTTGTGCTGAAATATATTGTATGATATGAAAATATTGTTACAAGGGCAACAGTTGTACTAAACAAACTGCTGCATATAAAGATAGTGCCGTACCGAGACTAAATGCAGCTCAAGGCCGGATATCTTAGTTTCACCCCATCACTGCACGGGACAGCCCTGCAGAGGCGATTGCTTGACCGTGGTTCAAGGCTCTGCTTGGCCAGACAGACCAGGGTTACACAACAACAACAACAATAGCTACATCAAGAAATGGGAATTGAAGTCTCGTTCTTAGAATGACTAGGACTGATTTGTATGTGACCATCATAAATCAAAACCCTGTCAGTTCCATCCAAAGAAACGTAAACACAAATATCCATTTCACTGAGATGCCTGGACGCACAGCGTTCGAAATAATGTGGCACTATGCACTGGAAAAAGACATCCTAAGACATTTCAACAATTAACTAGTCGTATACAAGAAAGGCAGATTACTAGTTAACAGATGCATCACAGAGCGGGTGAGAGGATGGGGCAAGGCTGGTGCCTCGTTTCAGTCGTAATGGGGGAGAGATACAAGCAGAGAATTCAGAGGAACAGTGGTGTGTGTGTGTGTGTGTGTGTGTGTGTGTGTGTGTGTGTGTGTGTAGAGGGAGAGAGAAAGACAGGGATGGCCCAAGGAGTACCGGTATGTGATTGGGGGGGAGGGTAAGGACAATGTTGACCAATTTGATCCGTTTGGCGTTACGGTTTGACCAACTAAATAGATGGAAACAAACCAAATTTATGAGAAAGTAATTTTTCTTGTAACAGACTTACAGTATTTCCTGGAAAGTAATTTATTTACTGGTGATAAATTTAAACAAACTTTCATTCTGGATTTCTGGTGCATATAGACACAACTTACTTCAAAATTGCACTACTGTTCACTGATTTTCAGTCATACAGTGAGAGATACAAGATGCTTAAACTGACTACTTAAAAAAAAATAACATACACATCCACAAATCACACTTGGTAAGTCAAATAAGGACAAAGGTGAAAAACGAATGTTGAGTCAACTTGAAGTGAATGTGGTTAATGGATTAATAAGGATTCAGCAGTAACAACCTGTATATACAGAGTGTGTAATGATAATGGCTTTTAGAATGTTATTCATGGTCTCATGAGTTTCCACCAATTTGCAGTTATTTTGAAGATCCAACTGATCAGTTAGATCACTTTCACAAGCTAGAACCATCAGATAATGTAACGTTTTTTCTTTGGTTCGGTTTCGCAAATAGGCCTATGTTTTTAAAAGCTTAAGCCTGCTAAATGACTTCTCGATTTTTGACCAACTCAGTAATTCTTTGACCAACTCAGAACACACACTGGGGGGGTGACCCCCCCTCTCCCAGTGGGGCCATCCCTGGAGAGAGAGAGAGAGAGAGAGACCGAAGGGAGTCAGCAGAGTTAAGGAGACGAACAAAGCCTAAAGAATAAGTACAGTATGCATCAAAATCACTATTATAGATCACTTTCATCAAGATGCAAAATTATTTCTAAAGATCATATGAATACGTGAGACAGTTAATTGCTGTAGCTCAGTACCCATCTCACCCTTGCAATTTCATGTTGCATCACCGCCATCCAAAAATAAACAAACGAACAACTGCCCAACACTACACAGAGTATCTCAGCAACATACCCCCCTTCTCCACCCAATAATACAAGTCACAGATCACCCAACACTACAAATCACAGACACACAGTGCATAAACACAGCCATTAGCCACCACAGCCATCAAACAGCATCCTTCGTGAACCACCACCAGACATACACTCCTCATCAACCTTACCCAGAAAGACACGAACACACCTATACTCATTTTTTTTTTTTAATTGAGGCGAAGATGCACTTGACAGGTTGATGATGATTGGCTGAATGCAACATGTCCGAATAACATCCTGGTATTTCAAATAATTACCAGGTAATGTCACATTACTTGGTAATTATTTGAAATACACCTATGTTACTCGGACATGTCGCATTCAGCCAGTCATCATCAACCTGTCAAGTGCATCTTCGTCTTAAAAAAAAAAAAAAAAAAGAATAGTCAGACTGCGATGTGGTCACCACTGTTCCCTGCTACGGTTCCGACACAAAATACAACTCACAAACAAGTTACTTTGCCCACACTGCAAGGCAACCCCCCACACCACAACACATTCATTCACCACATGCACATCACTATTGCAACACAGTCTTTCAATATAACCTCAACCAAAGACTTTTGGAAACGACGGGTAGAAGCTTCTGATTTCCATTGGGATCGCAACGAGATGAACCTGGGGTTGCAACAACAACAACTACAACATCCAAACCTCCGCCGACTTTCAAACTCGACTTTACTTTCTAACAACCTATCAAGATCCATTCTCTCTTCATGACCACACCAACTGTATATCATTATATGTTATCAATAAGCCTCCTCACACCAACAATTTTTCAGTTCCTATTATTCTCCATTCTCTCTTCATGACCACACCAACTGTTTATGTTATCAATAAGGCTCCTCACACCAACAATTTCTCAGTTCCTGTTATTCATTATTTAACCCACTTTGCACACGCCACACACATTCCAAAACTGTCCCATTTCCAGTGCCATTACTCCATAATTTTCGCCCATATGCCATACAAAGAGTTTCAAGTGATTACACACCCACACCCAAACGCACTCACACCCACACACACTCATAGCCAGACACACTCACACCCAGACACAAACACATACATACACATACACACCCATACCCACACCCACAAACTCACACCCATACCCACACCCACACCCCCACACCCATACCCACACCCCCACACCCTCACCCATACCCCCACATCCACAGGCCTACAACCCCACACCCCTATACTCCCACACTCCCACACCAACTCCCACATCCCCCCCCACACACACACACTGTGTGGACAACGCATCACTGAACCGAAGTCTATTTTGTGAAACATCAAGACAAGGTTCAACAAACATAGGCTGGGAAAGTATCACGGAACATTATATACTGCATGTAAATCATGACTTTACTAGGCATAATGAATATTCGGGAGTGAGGTGTGTGGACGTGAGAAAAGCAACAGAAGAGGCGAAGTGAATATCGGCCACAGTGCGTGGCCCCGCCCGCTGGCTCTGGCAGCCACTAATTATTGTGGATGTAGTGTAGGGGATATTTGGCCATGAAAATAATACATAATAATTACTATTTTTACGCCTGTTGCATATGCTTTACATTAGTCACCCACACCACGTCAGAAAGTAAAATGGGAACGTTGACTATAATACTCAGGATGTAATTTGCCACTCTCCCAAAAGCTGATGCTGGAGAAGGTTGCAACCCCGCTCCCACCCCCTTACTACGCCAGTCCACTGTATAAAGCTGTTTTCACTGACATCTTCCACAGGGGCCGAAAACTAATTTTAGTTTCTATTAGCACTGGAATATAACGGGGAGCTATTGTTCACAATTATTCATTATTAGCATAACATTACAGTAATACAAAAGACTTATGACTTACGTTGGTCCTGAAGGTTGCCACTCTCCTCCCATCTCTTTATCCACTTCATCACAGTTTTTGTAGTGAGGTCAAGTTGATGCGCTGTTGCCCTGATGGAAAAGCCATCATCACGTAGCGCGAAAAATTTGACCTCTGAGCACTAATTTCTCGTCTCGCCGATTTATGTCAACTTGGTGGGGCACGTGATGGTGCTGATTTCACCTTTGAGCAGAGGGTAGCCAAAACACCTCGGTGGAACACCCCCTCCCACACCCCACAAAGAGAAAGAGAGAGAGAGAGAGACAGAGACAGACAGACAGACAGACAGACAGACGGACAGAGATAAAGAGAGACAGACAGACAGACAGAAAGAAGAGAGAGAGAGACCGACGGTTACGTAGAGGAAACATCATGTTAGCTACTTCATCTTAAAACATATGATTTCCATTATTCCTTAGACTCCACCAATCGTCTTCATCTACTTTTGAGTATGAACATGAATTTTAGCTGTTCAGATACATCGTAAATGTTTGAATATCTTGGCTGCATACACATTATTTTTGGCTGCTTAGATTTTCCTTGAAACGGTAGAACTGTTCATAAATACTGAGCTAAGATGGTCCATGTCTAGGGATTAAGACATGCGATAACTCACTAACTCGCATAATCACATTGATTCATAGCCGACCTTCTAATATTCTGTTATGTGCTTTTCTGCTGTTATTTTATTATTTTTTTAAGGCAGGCGAGTATAAACATACTTTCATCATGTAATCAGCAGTAAGAGTGATGAAATCTGTGAGTATGAAAATAAAATTCTCATTTCATATAACAGTCGGTGAGCGAATGACACTGCTTTGATACTAGCCAAAGTCTGGTTGCTCGTGGGAGGTCCGAAGCTGTAACCTGTCGTCCGGGAAGGAGGGGCCGAGACTAGCGCCTTCCACGCTGGGTGTAGTACGAACTCCTGAACGGAGCTGTACATGCGTGAGTGCGTGCGTGCGTGCGGGCATTAAAATGTCCGAGCATCATTGAGCCCATGCATCTGTGTGTGTGTGTGTGTATGTGTGTGTGTGTGTGTGTGTGTGTGTGTGTGTGTGTGTGTGTGTGTGTGTGTGTGTGTGTGTGTGTGTGTGTGTGTGTGTGTGTGTGTGTGTGTGTGTGTATCTGTGTGCTCGTATCTGAGTGTGCGTGTATCAGTGCCTGTGTGTATCAGTGCCTGTGTGTATCAGCGCCTGTGTGTATCAGTGCCTGTGTGTATCAGTGCCTGTGTGTATCAGTGCCTGTGTGTATCAGTGCCTGTGTGTATCGGTGCCTGTGTGTATCGGTGCCTGTGTGTATCGGTGCCTGTGTGTATCAGCGCTTGTGTGTATCAGTGCCTGTGTGTATCAGTGCCTGTGTGTATCAGTGCCTGTGTGTATCAGTGCCTGTGTGTACCAGCGCCTGTGTGTATCACTGTGTGCGTATATTAGTGTGCGTGCGTGCTCTGATCAGTGCTTGTATCAGTGTTTGCGTGAATGAATACGTGCGTGCATTAGTGTGTGCCTGCTCCGTGTGAGCGTATATGGTGCGTACATGCCACTGCGTGTGCGTGCGTCAGTGTGTACGTGCTGTGTACGTGGTCAAAGTGTACGTGTTCAGTATGTACGTGTTCAGTGTGTGCGTGTTCAGTGTGTGCGTGTTCAGTGCGTGCGTGTTCAGTGCTTGCGTATTGAGTCCGTGCGTGTTGAGTCCGTGCGTGTTTAGTGCGTGCGTGTTTAGTGTGCGCATTCAATATGTGCGTGTTTATTGTGTGCGTTCTTAGTGTGTGCGTGCTCTTTGCGAGTATTTACTGTGTGTATATCAGTGTGTAACTCAAACTGTCTGCATGTTTGTAAGAGTGAAGGTATGTAAAAATTTAATGATGATGATGATGATGATGATGATGATAATGACGATGACTGAGGCATCTGTCAGTAGATAGTAGTAGTAGATAGATGATGATGATGATGATGATGATGATGATGATGATGATGATGATGATGATGATGATGATGATGATAATGACGATGACTGAGGCATCTGTCAGTAGATAGTAGCAGTAGATAGATGATGATGATGATGATGATGATGATGATGATGATGATGATGATGATGATGGCTATTATGTTGGTTATGGTGGTGGTGGTGTGGTGATTTTGATGATGATGATGATGATGATGATGATGATGATGATGATGATGATTGATAATGATGATGATGATGATGATGATGATAATGATGACTGAGGTGTCTGGCAGTAGATAGTAGCAGTAGATAGATGATGATGATGATGATGATGATGATTTTTTCTAGTTCTTTTTAATCCGGAAACTTTTATGTTATCAAGGAGGATTCTGTACTCTACTCCTTTCACCTTAACTTGGCCCAAATTTTCGTCCATTTGCAGTTTATTTCACGCGTCTCAGTTGCGTCTTTGAAACAGCACTTGTTCGTGACTAGCATAATATTCTGTTGTTACAACTCTGCATTCGAGATGAAGAAAATGCAATTTTAGGCCAAGTTATAATAAAATGAGTATAGTGAAGGGGATGGGATGGAGGATGAAGTAGAGAAGTATACGAGAGAGGCGGGTGTACGTTGGGGGGAGGGCAGCCAAATGGCGGGGTACAGGGCGACATGGAGGCGATTTGTTTGTGGCCACCCCTTACGGGTTTAAGGCGTCTAGCTATAGATATCTAGACAATTAGGGCTATAGATATAGGTGACGATACACGACTATTAAAATTACATCCATTTCCCTTATTTTCTACAATTTCTTTGGCCTACAACGCTTCCTGGCTGACCGTAAGATATCCCCGTGTCCTAATTTAGTCACCTTAATGGCAAAAACAGCAAAACCCAACACTTGCAGAAAGAGGAGAAGCCTACACACCATCACTACCCCCTAACCCGCAAAACGACGTCTATTGCCCTCATCTGTTGAATCTATTTGACCTATGTCACTTCCTGGTTGGCAGCAAGATACCTCTGTGTCCTATCTGAATCATGTTAATGGCAAAAACAGCGAAATTTAACCCCCAAACAGTAAAATTTAACACTTACTGTACATCAGGAGACGGAGCCGACGCAGCCTCACCCTCTTATCGTCCGAGTACCACTGACTGACCAATGGAATGCCATGCTTGTTCAGCCCAGAAACTCGTGTGAAACTTTACCCAACTACTTTTACATCCACTAGAGGGTACGGAGGCCCTCTCATCTTCAGGGTAACTCTCGTATTTTATTCTAGCTAATACAAGAGGCTATTATGCGCCTGTGAGCTATTTATAAGTGTCTGAGAGCGTTCATGTTGTAAATATTAACCCTTCTATCATCGTGACAACTCTAGTTCTTTTCTTTTATTAGACTCCAGACGATTTTATTCAGCTGGGGATGGGTCTTGGGAGGCTGAGTGCATAAGAGAAAACTGTCGTAGAGGAAGCATCAGGGACCGTAGCAAACAAAGTCAGAAATTATGCTTAGATGTTTACCATACTCAATTCACTTTCACTTTGCCTAATATTGCCATCTCCTCACCGTAAATACTGAGCTATAAGGATATAACACTAGAATATGGAACAGTACTCTCTTTTCCCTAAATGGACCTAAAATTACCATCTCTCCATCTTGAATGCTGATTTGTAACAATACATGAACACCAAAATATGATGCTAGTCACGAAGGAGTGCCATATGAAGGATGTAGAGCCATACCATTGTCATTTCCTGGCACTGGGCTACGTGAAATGAGTAAAATGACCTACACAAGGATGCAAATCTGGCCCGTGTTAGAGGAAGACCGGTATAATCACGAAAGGGTGATATGGAATGGATATAGAACTTCACTTTAACTTGGCCTAAAATTGCCATCTCTCCATCTTGAATGCTGAGCTGTAACAAGAGCCTGACATTAGAATATGATGCTAGTCACGAAAAAGTGCTGTTGGACATATGTAGAGCCGTGTTATCGTCTTCTTCTGCCTGTAATTATGCTCTGAGAAATAAGCAGCAAATATAAGATCTCAGCCATGTTAAGTCTGATAAGCTATACATACAGCTTAATGGAACGCTCTGGTAAAAATTACAGCTATAAACTCATTCTACAACTCCCTAGCACCTCTTCCTTAGCTATTTATTTTGCTTATTACACCTTGCTCTCCTACTGTGCTGTATAAATACTTCAAGCTTTACCATAATCTGCATAAGAAACGTACAAAAGGATGTTAATCAGCCTTGTCCAAAAATATATCGCTAAGGAAGTCTTTGGTTGACTAGTGGGAGGTGCCTGTGTGTTACCATGGCAACCTCTCACACCACCAGTTACATACACACATTTTCCCACCAGCAAGTTCCATTAGAGAGTATTGTGTGTGTGTGTGTGTGTGTGTGTGTGTGTGTATGTGTGTGTGTGTACAGTCATGCGTGTGCCTGCACATCTCACCGCAATGCTCCGCCAACACCCACGACACTTTTCTCCTTAATTTCTTACCACAGAGAACTCTTACATTCCTGGATCTTTTCAAAAACTTGGTTCGACGTCGTTCTTATATATTATGAAGGAAAAAAAGGTAACTGTTGATATAAATGTTCGTACAAAAACATTATATATAAACTGCGGGAGATATATTCTTTTCACTTTCACTTGGCCCAGATTTTCGTTCTTTTGCAGCTGATTTCACGTAGTTCAGTGGCAGAAAGTACAATGCTATGGCTCTACAACCTTGCCTCAGCACATCTTCGTGACCAGCATCATCTTCCAGTGTTCATCTATTGCTACAACTCAGCATTCAGGACGGAAATAGGGGAGTTTTAGGCCAAGTTAGAGTAAAAAGAGTATAGTGGACAATATTCATAGTCTTGCCTTGGTTAGAGTGTGTTACACACACACACACACACACACACACACACACACACTCCTTTCCCCACCATCAAGTCCTACCTTATAATACTTGTGTGTGTGTGTGTGTGTGTGTGTGTGTGTGTGTGTGTGTGTGTGTGTGTGTGTGTGTGTGTGTGTGTGTGTGTGTGTGTGTGTACAATCATATCAGTGTGACGTGTGCGTGTGTGTAGTCATGTGAGTATATTTCACGTACATGTGTAGGTGTGTAAGTATAAACAGTCTTATCAGTATGACGTGTGTGCGTGTGTGTATGTGACGTACATGTGTAGGTGTGTATGTGCGTGTGTTTGACGTATATGTGTTGGTGTCTATGCGTGTGTATGTACTGTACGTGTATGCTTCGTGATGTGTGTGTGTGTGTGTGTGTGTGTGTGTGTGTGTGTGTGTACGTTTTTGAATTGTCTTCCATCCAGGGAGAGACAGAAAGAGAGAAAGAGAGAGAGAGAGAGAGAGAGAGAGAGAGAGAGAGACAGACAGACAGACAGACAGACAGACAGACAGACAGAGACAGAGGAAGGCCTTTGACTGTGTGTGTGTGTGTGTGTGTGTGTGTGTGTGTGTGTGTGTGTGTGCATCAGTACTGAGGCTGGGCAGTTACAGCTAACTGAAGAACGTGGGCAAGTAGGTAGGCAAGAATAAACGTAAGTAGGTAGGTAAGTAGGTAGATAAAGAAGCATGTAAAGTAGGTAGGTATTTAGATAGGTAGGTAGGTAGGTAGACAGAGAAATAGGTGGGTAGGTAAGTAGGTTGGTAGGTAGGTAGGCAGGTCGGTAGGTAGGCAAGAGTAAAGTAGGTAGATAGGTCAGTAGGTAGGTAAGTAGGTAGGAAGGTAGGTAAGTAGATAAATAGGTAGGTAGGCTGGTAGGTAAGTAGATACGAAGGTAGGTAGGTAAGTAAGTTAGTAGATATGTAGGCAGGACGGTAGGTAGGCCATTAGTATGTATATATGGAGATACCTAATAGACAACAGACAGACAGACGGGATGGATGAAAGGAAGGAGGGAAGGAAGGAAGGAAGGAAGAAAGGAAGGAAGGAAGGAAGAAAGGAAGGAAGGAAGGAAGAAAGGAAGGAAGGAATGAATGAATGAAGGAAGGAAGGAAGGAGGGAAGGAAGGAAGGAAGGAGGGAATGAAGGAAGAAAGGAAGGAAGAAAGGAAGGAAGGAAGGGAAGAAGGAAGGAAGAAAGGAACGAAGGAATGAATGAATGAAAGAAGGAAGGAAGGAAGGATCGATGGAGGGAAGGAAGGAAGGAAGGAAGGAAGGAAGCAGGAAGTAAGGAGGAAGAGAAAATGACTAAGGGAGAGGAGGGGGGGGTGGAGGGAGTGGCTGGGGACGAGAGTCAAGGAGACGGGCTGGGGACGCGCCAGACGAGAGAATATGATACGTCAGGCGCGTCCCCAGCCCGTCTCTTCTGGCCTCTCGTCCCCAGCCACTCTGTTTGTCTGTCTGTCTATCTGTCTCAGTGTCTGTCTGTCTCTCTGCCTGTCTCTATGTCTGTCTGCCTCTCTCTCTCTGTCTCTCTGCCTGTCTCTATGTCTGTCTGCCTCTCTCTCTCTCTCTCTCTCTCTCTCTCGCTTTGTCTGTCTGTCTCTATCTCTGTCTTTCTGTCTCTCTCTGTCTCTTTCTGTCTGCCTCTCTGTCACTCTGTCTGTCTGTCTGTCTGTCTGTCTCTCTCTCTCTCTCTCTCTCTCTTTTGTCTGTCTGTCTCTATCTCTGTCTTTCTCTGTCTCTCTCTCTCTGTCTCGTTCTGTCTGCCTCTCTGTCTGTCTCTCTGTCTCTGTCTCTCTCTTTCTCTGTCTGTCTCTGTCTTTCCCCCAGTCTCTGTCTCTCTGTCTCTGCCTGTCTGTCTGTCTGTCTCTCTCTCTCTCTCTCTCTCTCTCTCTCTCTCTCTCCCACGTGTCTTCACTGCCTGAGCTTCTCTAGGGACAAGATAGGTAGGTAGGGCAGGGTAGACTAGGGTAGGGTAAGGCAGGGCAGGGCAGGGCAGGGCAGGGCAGGGTAGGGTAGGGTAGGGTAGGGTAGGGTAGGGTAGGGTAGGGTAGGAAAGGGTAGGGTAGGGTAAGGTGGAGTAGGGTAGGGTACGGTAGGATAGAGTAAGGTAAGGCAGGCCAGGGTAGGGTACGGTAGGGTAGGGTAGGGGTAAGGCAGTCCAGGGTAGGGTAGGGTACGGTAGGACAGAGCAGGGCAGGGCAGGATAGGGTAGGGTAGGGCAGGGTAGGGTAGGGTAGGACAGAGCAGGGCAGGGTAGGGCAGGGTAGGGTAGGGCATGGCATAGCATGGGAGGGTAGGGTAGGGTAGGGTAGGGCAGGGCAGGGTAGGGTAGGGTAGGGTAGGGCAGGGCAGGGTAGGGTAGGGTAGGGTAGGGTAGAGCAGGGCAGGGTAGGGTAGGGTAGGGTAGGGTAGGGTAGGGCAGGGTAGGGTAGGGTAGAATAGGGCAGGGCAGGGTAGGGTAGGGTAGGGCATGGCATAGCATGGCAGGGTAGGGTAGGGTAGGGCAGGGCAGGGTAGGGTAGGGTAGCAGAATGACAGAAAGACAATACTACAGCTCTACACCGTTTCCATGGCACTTCTTCGTGATTAGCGCCATATTCTAGTTTTAATCTCCTTTTCACTGGCGACTTATCCTGCATCTTTTACTTTTATTTTTGAGAGAGAGAGAGAGAGAGAGAGAGAGAGAGAGAGAGAGAGAGAGAGAGAGAGAGAGAGAGAGAGAGAGAGAGAGAATCATGAGAATGGTGTGTGTTGCATCAGCTGAGTTGAGATATTAGTGGGTTTTACCTACCCCCCTCTCTCTCTCTCTCTCTCTCTCTCTCTGACCTAATACCTCAATGTTGTCCCTTTTTACACACACACACACACACACACACACACACACACACACAAAGGTTTTAACATGACCCACATTATCGTTCTTTTGCAGCTGATTTCACGTAGTTCAGTGGCAGAAAGAACAATGCTATGGCTGTACAACCTTTCCACAGCACTGCTTCGTGATCAGCATCATATTCTAGTGTTCATCTACTGCTACAACTCAGCAATCAGGATGGAAAGAGGGGAGTTTTGGGCCAAGTTTAGAGTAAAAAGAGTATAGTGGAGAATACTCATACTCTTACCTTGGTTAGAGTGAGGCGTTTATGTGTTACCATGGCAACCTCTCCACACTTCACCACACCACTGCAGTTACACACACACTCTCCCTTCCCCACCAACAAGCCCAGTCTTAGAATACTTGTGTGTGTGTGTGTGTGTGTGTGTGTGTGTGTGTGTGTGTGTGTGTGTGTGTGTGTGTGTGTGTGCTAGTCTCACCACAATGCATCGCTATATACCCACTCCATCCCACCACCAAACACATTTTTCAATTTCTTGCCACAGAAAACTTTAATATTCATAGTTTTTTTTTTTAATAAATTAGGTCCAAATATGTTCTTTTTTATGCAAGGAAGAAGGAAACAAAGGCCAGAAGCCCGCAAACAGTTCTTTCCAAGGAAGAAACAAATACAAAAGAGAGCCAATTCAAGATCCCTTCATTTCGAGATGCCTGGAAACACTGCGTTTGAAAGACTGGAGATCATAGAAAGCAGGAAATACAGACAGAGGGAGACAATTCCAGAGATGACCTGTTGCATAAATGAAAGACTGGGAGTAACGGTTAACTCTTGCATTAGAGATTTGGACAGAAAAGGGATGAGCGTTTGTT
>NW_027643705.1:25000-32500 GCF_032717465.1 Coenobita brevimanus | reverse complement strand
TACCGTAAAATACACAATGAAAGAAAACGTAATTTTTGAACAAATGTTATGGTATACTCGTGTATTATGAGTATAGCAGGTGTACTATGAATCATGAAATAAAACATATCCTGATTGGAGTGTATTGAAGTTAAGTGATTAAAATACCCAAATAAATCTTCAGTAAATGCTAAACTGTAACTAATTAAGCGACATAAAGACATAAGTTTATCTACACACGACAAATAATAAAGTGACTAACCATGTACCTAATACATTCGATAGTCTATCCCTGCACAATAAAAGAGTGTATGTGAGTGAAGTGAAGGAGGGGAGAGGAGGGGGAGATCGAGGATGAGATAGAGGGATGGAGTAGAAAGGTGCAGGAGAGAGGGAGGTGTAAGTTGGGGGGATGGAGAGTGAGAGGCTAAGCACGAATTGATTACATCCGTTTATAATTTCTAATCGTGAAGTGATGCTGGCCATCATACTATGCCAAACTCATTCACTGTTCACCTACACACGATTTGCGGCGAGAATTGCTTTTGTCGTTCCTGAACACTTTTAATATGACCGCAAGTGTTTAGCATTTGCCTTGTTAATAATTTGCCAAGTAATAAGGCAGCAGAAAGTGAGAAGTGTGAACATTAGGGTTAGGGTTGCGAGAAGCAGACCGAAGAAAGCCTGGGGCGAGGTCAATGAGTGTGACCTCAGGGATAAGGGACTGGATAGGGAGGCTGCCAGAGATCAAGCATCATGGAGAGCCGCCATTATGTGACCGAGGCCGATGCATGCAAGCAGGATGGAGCCTTTATTAAACGAAACGAGACGAAAAACGAAGCTATGATAGCACAGTACAGCTGGCCTGGACATGGCACTTATACTGTAGATGCCACACAGCAATAAAAGTGATTTTGTTCCCACCAAACACTACCAGTCTGATGTAGCCATTCAGTCAGGAGATCATTCCAACACACTTCTCACTTTCTACACCCATCTGTCATTCTCCACCCTCCCCAAATACCCAAACCATCTCAGTCCACCCCTCCTCATCACAATATCAGTACATTCCAGGGTGTTTACTGTGCACGGCCATGTAAGGCAATGCACACACGGGGCTGGAGGTGGCTTGGTTGAACACAGAGGACTGGGGTGACCTAGAGGTTCACCTACCACCACAGCAGGGGGTCAGTGCTCATGTTACGACACTCCAGCCATTTTGGAAGTGTTGCCACTGAGAGAATATGATAATAAACATAGCGTCAGTGAGGGGCAGTGTCTGTGGCAGCCATCCAACGAGGGTGACGCTAAGTACCCGTGCACACGTCAGTCCTGGCAACACCCTTCACTGGTGCACTTAGGGTACCAGTGCAAGAGGCCAAAAGAACACCGGGGCAAGGTTTGTCATGAGGAGTGGCATTATTTGGTGATGTCATGAGGAGTGGCATTATTTGGTGATGTCATGAGGAGTGGCATTATTTGGTGATGTCATGAGGAGTGGCATTATTTGGTGATGTCATGAGGAGTGGCATTATTTGGTGATGTCATGAGGAGTGGCATTATTTGGTGATGTCATGAGGAGTGGCATTATTTGGTGATGTCATGAGGAGTGGCATTATTTGGTGATGTCATGAGGAGTGGCATTATTTGGTGATGTCATGAGGAGTGGCATTATTTGGCTCCTCCACAGCACCAAGACATGTCACTCAACAAAGCCAAACAGGAGATGGAGCACGAGGAACCTGCCGAACTCAGTGTAAACATGAGAAGGCCAAAGACACAACACATACGGTAATGACGAGACCAACACAGCGGCAACTGAGCAAAATATTGGAGGTGACCGACTACTTCAAGGATTAATAGATATGATTTCAAGGTGGCGACCATCATCCACTCACTTGATGTAGTGCTGCCTACTTCTTCCTTCACCTTTATCAGTCTATTCCCATGTCTGCCCTCCTCGTTCCCTATTTCTCACCATCATCCACTCACTTGATGTAGTGCTGCCTACTTCTTTCTTCACCTTTATCATTCTCTTTTCGTGTCTGTCCTCCTCTCTTCCTATTTCTTCCATCTTTCCTGTCACTTTTTATTACTCCTCTTTCCTTTTCAGGTGGCTTTACATTGAGTGACAAGCCTAATGGTTTCCGGTAAGCCAGGAAACCATTTACAACGCTGGGTGGTAACCATATAACCAACCCATACGTGTTCCTTAAGTGTCAACAAGTGGGTTGGTGGAGGGTTAGTGCCCCTCCCCGTAATACAACTAACTCAAAGACAAACCACCACCCCTTACGGGATTATGGCGTCTGACGATAGATACATAGATAGATAGATACGGGATTATGACGTCTGGCGATAGATAGATACCGTAGATACTGGATTATGGTGTCTGGCGATAGATAGATAGATAGATAGATACGGGATTATGGCGTCTGGCGATAGATAGATAGATAGATACGGGATTATTGCGTCTGGCGATAGATGGATAGATAGATAGATGGATGGATAGATAGATTGATATGAGACTGTGGCTTCTGACGATAGACAGATAGATAGATAGATGGATAGATACGGGATAATGGTGTCTGGCGATAGATAGATAGATAGATAGATACGGGATAATGGTGTCTGGCGATAGATAGATAGATAGATAGATAGATACGGGATAATGGTGTCTGGCGATAGATAGATAGATAGATACGGGATTATGGCGTCTGGCGATAGATAGATTGGTAGATGGATGGATACGGTATTATGGCGTCTGGCGATAGATAGATAGATACGGGATAATGGTGTCTGGCGATAGATAGCTAGAGCGATAGTGGCAGCTGGGTACTTGTAGACACTGATCCACGACGTATTCTTCCTTGTTTTAAATTAGTGTATTATGCACAAACCATACATTGTCAACGCCTTAACTATGGCAGATATAAATAACTATCTATCTATCCACCTATTGCCACACGCCTCAATCCCGCAAGGGGTGGCCACAAACAAATCGCTTCCATATCGCCCTGTCCCCAGCCATTTCACTGCCCTGCTCCCAGTTCACACCCCCCTCTCTCATATAGGCCTACCTCTTCACTCCATCCTTCCATCTCATCCTTGGCCTCCCCCTCCCTCTCTCCCACTCCACCTCACTCACATACACTCTCCTCGTCAGTCTCTCACTCTCCATCCTCTCCACATGACCAAATCACCTCAGTGTGTTTCTCCTAACGCTTCCTATCACATCCACATCCACACCACAACGCTCCTTCACTCCCTCATTTCTCAGTCTGTCTCTCCATGTAACTCCACATCCACCTCACTCACATACACTCTCCTCGTCAGTCTCTCACTCTCCATCCTCTCCACATGACCAAACCACCTCAGTGTGTTTCTCCTAACGCTTCCTATCACATCCACATCCACACCACAAC
Organism: Coenobita brevimanus; assembly: GCF_032717465.1. Lineage (NCBI taxonomy): Eukaryota > Metazoa > Arthropoda > Malacostraca > Decapoda > Coenobitidae > Coenobita > Coenobita brevimanus. The sequence continues at coordinate 29,096 of NW_027643705.1, read as the reverse complement.
GCTCCTTCACTTCCTCATTTGTCAGTCTGTCTCTCCATGTAACTCCACATGCTCCTCTCATTTTTTTTTTTTTAATGCAAGGAAGAAGGAACCAAAGGCCAGGAGCCCGCAAACCGTTCCTTCCAAGAAGAAAAAAACAATACAAAGGAGAGCCAAATTCAAGATCCGTTTATTTCGAGATGCCTGGACACACTGCGTCTGAAAGACTGGAGATCATAGGAAGTAGGAAATACAGACAGAGGTAGACAGTTCCAGAGTTGACCTGTTGCATAAATGAAGGACTGCTCAAAGGATCCTAGTGAGTCATAGCACTTTCCCCTCCCTCTATAAACAACGATAATTACTACGAGGAAATTATAGTATGTAAAGACAGCGAGGAAAACTATTTAGTATGTGTTTGTTTATGTAGATGCATTTCTGATGGATTGATAAGTCTATAGGAAGTTGATGCATAAGAAGATGGAGGATCAGAGGTTTTTCACATCCCTCGGCCTCCTCTATTCTATTGTATCTATCTATAACCCGACGCCCTAATCCCGCAAAGGGTGGCAGCAGACAAAACGCCTCCAAGTCGCTCTGTCACCCACCATTTGACTGACCTTCCCCCAGCTCACTCCCCCCTCCCTCATATACCTCTCAACTTCATCCCTCCACCTCATCCTAGGTCCCCCCCTTCCTCTCCATCCCTCCACATGCAGTATCAAAGAACTGATGAACAATATCCTCGCTTACCTTTGTTCATCTCGGCAAGATGGGCAAGCTGTTTAAACACTATCAACACTGAGAATAGACACACAGCTCGAGCGTCCTCCTCCTACCACGGTTAGAGGGTGACTGACGGGATTCGAAGCTTCTATGGTTCACCGAGCTCCAGTTCGAGATACAATACTTGTTTTTATTATGCTGATTAATATTTATCTTTAATATTATTCCTATCTATATATCTATCTATAGCCAGACGCCGTCATCGCATAAGGAGTGGCTAAAAACAAATCGTCTCCATGACGCCCTGTTCCCTGCCATGTCGCTGCCCTCCCCCGAACTTACACCTCCCTCTCATGTACATCTCTCCTCCATCCCTCCATCTCTTCCTCGGTCTCCCCCTCCCCCTCCCCGGCTCCACCTCATTCACATATATTCTCCTAGTTAGTCTCTCACCCTCCATACTCTGAATTTTGACCCCCTATCTCATATACCTCTCTCCTCCATCCCTCCATCTCTTCCTCGGTCTCCCCCTCCTTCTCCCCTCCTCACCTCACTCATATACTCTCCTAGTTAGTCTCTCACCCTCCATACTCCCAACTTTCACCCCGTGTCTCATATACTTTTCAACTTCATCTCTCCATCTCCTCCTCGGTCTCCTCCCTCTCCCCCCTCCACCTCCCTCACATACACTCTCCTAGTTAGTCTCTCACCCTCCATTCTCCCAACGCTACTTTAGTCGTCTGGGTTGATGATATTCACCTGAAATACCACACTTTTATTAATTCTGTTTACTGGCATGCATCCCAACCCCGACCATGGTGGTGGTGGTGGTGGTGGTGTGGTGGTGGTGTGGTGGTGGTGGTGGTGGTGGTGTGGTGGTGGTGGTGGTGGTGTGGTGGTGTGGTGGTGGTGTGGTGATGGTTGTATTGGTCTGGTGGTGTGGTGGTGGTGGTGGTGGTGGTGGTGGTGGTGGTGGTGGTAGTAGCAGTGGTGGTGGTGGTGTGGTGGTGGTGATGGTGGTGGTGGTGGTGGTGGTGGTGGTGGTGGTGCTGGTGGTGGTAGTAGCAGTGGTGGTGGTGGTGTACCTGCCCATACATGCTACCTGCCCATCACCATACATGCTACCTGCCCATCACCATACATGCTACCTGCCCATCACCATACATGCTACCTGCCCATCACCATACATGCTACCTACCCATCACCATACATGCTGCCTGCCCATACATGCTGCCTGCCCATACATGCTGCCTGCCCATCACCATACATGCTGCCTGCCCATCACCATACATGCTGCCTGCCCATCACCATACATACTACCTCCCATACATGCTACTTACCCATGCATGCTACCTGCCCATCACCATAGATACTACCTGCCCATCACCATACATGCTGCCTGCCCATCACCATACATGCTGCCTGCCCATACATGCTACTTACCCATGCATGCTACCTGCCCATCACCATAGATACTACCTGCCCATCACCATACATGCTGCCTGCCCATACACGCTACCTACCCATCACCATACATGCTGCCTGCCCATACATGCTGCCTGCCCATCACCATACATACTACCTCCCATACATGCTACCTGCCCACACAGCCAGAGTTAGCATTCACCACCCAATTCCAAAGAAAGGAAGTTCATCTGACCCCTCTGATTACAGACCAATTGCTGTCACATCTTCTCTTGGTAAAGTATTGGAAACCGTAATTAACAAGCACATAGTTAAACATCTGGAATCCAACAACTTAATATACACAACTTAAAGATGTGTTTTTTTCCCCTACACTGGGTATGGATTTCTGTGGGGTATATGTAGTTTGTTTATATATTACGGTACTACTACTGATTATGATAGGGCTACTGCTGCTGTTGCTACTACTGCTACTACAACTAATACTACTGCTACTACAGCTACTACTACTGCTGCTGCAACTGCTAATACTGCTACTACAACTACTACTACTACTGCTGCTACTGCTACCACTTTTTAAGAATAATACAACAAACAAATCACCTCCATCCATTTGGGAATTATATTGTGCAGCTCAGCACCAACCCTCATAAAACAGTTCACCATTTGGAGTTAACACTAACCATAATTCAGTATGTCGGCCCCAAACACACCAACCACTGTCCTTACCAACCACCTGCTAAGTCTTTATCATCATTCATTCATTCATTCATCATCTAATCCAGTGTTGCCCTATGAAGAGCACAGGAGCCCGGGGCTAAGCAAGTTGATCCTGACATTTAAGATGAGAGTGACCAGCCTCACTCATCCCTGAGTGGCATTACTTGAGCAATAAACCCCAACCACCCCTTGGATATAAACCTGCACAGGCTGAGTCCGATTGGAGAGCCTAAATTGCTCACTAAACCACCAGGCGCCATAATTTGGTTATATGGTTACCACCCAGCGTAGTAAATGGTTTTCTGGTGTACAGGAAATCATGTGGCTTGTCACTCAGTATATAGTCACCCGTAGACAGAAGGAAGAGGAAAGAATGAAGGAGAAAAAGACATGAGGAAGGATGGAAAGAAGGAAGGAAGGGAAGAAAGGGCAGGCACCAGAGAGCAGCACTACATCGAGTGAGTGGATGGGGAGTGCCCCACCAACCACAAAAGACTTTATTACTACTAGATTTTTTTGTATTACAGTGTCAACAAAAACTTTAATCTATTGGAGTTGCTGGTCAGTGTGACTCAGTCACAGTAGCTTCGTAATCCATACCTGCCAGAGAGACAGGCCTGAGGGCTGATGATTTGGTGCCCCTGAAGCATAACAGTGCACACCTCACAAGGGAGTAGGACAGTTGACACCTCATCCAGGCCATAACAGAACTCTTTACGTTGACGCTTCTTAGAAAGAATCTCTGCCAGTCTCGAGAGAACCTGCTCGCCTCTGGACCCATCCCACCTGATGTTGTGAGCACGAGGGCAGCGAATCCACCGTGGTGCACAAGAAATGCACAAGCTAGATCCTTTCTTGTGCACCACGGTGGATTCACCGTGCAATATTCTAGCACAATAGGACAAAATCAGTTCACGTTTAAGAACACTGTACGTAGAATGAATAAAATGTTAGTTTATGAAATACAGGAGTCTGCCACAACGCTCCATTCGGGGAAAAAATGGTTAAAGGAAAAAACCCAGGCAGAGGCGAACGGGAGAAGGCTTTGGTATCAGACTGTTAGGGGATACTATTGGTGTTTTCACTGCCTTTTTCTCTCATATACAAAATGAAACTAAAGCTTTATTAATCCCCAAATACGTATATCATTGTTAACTGACGTGATCTGGTACGAGTATGGCTGAAAGCAAAATGTGTAATGAGAAAAGCGACGAGAAAATTATCTTTTTTTCTGCTACTAGGGGGT
>NW_027643705.1:7500-20000 GCF_032717465.1 Coenobita brevimanus | reverse complement strand
ATATTGGCCGACAATGCTAGTTTTACCACATATGTCGAAGTAGTACTTGTTCCGTTATGGTATTCTGGCATCGTTTACGACGGTCTGTGCCACTTGTACTTATTATTTTTTGAAAAATAGCAACAGTTGTATGCATTTAAGGATTAATTAATGCATGATTTAATTCTCAGGATTTGAGGGATGTTTGAGCTACAACATTTGTAAAAATAGGAGAGTTATAAGGCTTACGATGTACTTAGGGCTGCCCCTCACATGGCGCAACTCTACGAGGAGAATTGACAACGCCGCATAGGGTTTGCGCTCGTTTTCTAGGGCTCCAGAATATGCACTTAAGTGAAAAGTTACTCTTACGCCCAAAGATGGTGGATTTGCGAGGATTTTTGAGCTTTCAGAATCCGCCCCCAGGTCTAGATTTTCCTTGGTGAATACTGATATGAAATAATTATTTAGGATGGAGCACATTTCTTTATCTTCACTGGTATTGTCACCTGATTCTGTTCTGAGTGGTCCTATCCTGTCTTTATTTTTCGTACGGTACAATTGATAAAAACCCTTGGGGAGATGAAAGGGGGAAAGGAGGTAGGATACAGGAAAGAACACAGACGACATAAGAAAGAGGAAGTGTAAGGAGATGTCGAAAAGAGAAGAAGAGGGAAAGAAATACACGGGGAAAAGGGAAAGAAGGGAGAGAAAGAGAAGGGAGAAAGAAAAGAGAAAAACGTGAAAGAAAAGATAAAGGGAAAAAAGGAGGGAAAGGAGAGAGGAGAGGAAAGGAGAGAGGAGAGGAAAGAAGAGACACGAAAGTGGGAGGAGAGAAGAGGAAGAGAGGGGAAAAGAAGAAAAGAGAAGGGTGGTGAGAAAATTGATTGAGGTGCCATTGTCCACCTCTGACCCTAATCCCTCCCTCCCTCCCTTTCTCTCTCCCTCCCTTCTTCCCTCCCCTCCCTCCCTCCCTCCTCATCTTTCATCTCTCCTCTCTGTTCTGCTCTTCCTCTTTCCTCTTATATTTTCATTGTCCATCACCCCTCTCTTCTACCCCCCACCTCCCTCCTCTCCCCTGCCTCTCTCCTCATCTCCCTCCCCTCCCCTCCCCTCCCTCTTCAGTTCCTATCCATACCAACTCTTGTCCCTTCTTCCCTCCCCTCTCCTCTCCTCCCCTTCCCTCCCCTCTCCTCCCCTCCCCTCCCCTCCCTCATCAGTACTACCCCTTTTGCTGTCCCATTCCTTCTCTTCCCTCCCCTCTCCCTCCTCTCCCCTCCCCTCCCCTCCCTCATCAGTACCATCCTTTTCCCTGTCCCTTTCCTTCTCTTCCCTCCCTCCTCCCCTCCCCTCTTCCTCCTCATCTCCCTCCCCTCCCCTCCCCTACCCGTATCGCCTCACCATCGCTAATAAATGACATTAAATCACAAATAATCCAACTTGTCATTGAATTTGTGTTGAGTCTTCCCTACTTAGCTTATAAAGATTCTCTCTCTCTCTCTCTCTCTCTCTCTCTCTCTCTCTCTCTCTTTCTCTCACATCCCCTTCCCTTTTCTCTTCCTCTTTCCTCTCCCTTTTTTTTTGTCTCTCTACGCCCCCCGTCTCTCTCTATCCCCCCACCTCCCTTCTCCCCTGATTTCCCCCACCCACCTCTCCCCCTCCCTCCCCACCCACCATCTCCTCCCCGTTTTTCTTCCCTTCCCATACCCCTCCCCTTCCCTTCCCTCCCTTTCCCTTTTTCCTTCCCTCACTCTCCCTCCCTCTCACTCTCCCTCCCCCCTTGCCCCTTATTCCTCTCCCTTCCTTTTCACTCATCTCTCCCCCTCTCACCCCCCCTCTTCTCCCCTCTCTCCCTCTTCCCACTCTCTCCTCTCCCCCGTTGCCCCCATCCCCTCTCTCCCTCCCCTTTCTCCCAGCCTCTCTCCCCCATCAACTCATTTCACCCCCTCTTCCCTCCCTTCCCTCCCCTCCCCTCCCCTCCCTCCCTCCCTCCCTCCCTCCTTCCCTCCTCCCTCCCTTCTTCCCTCCTCCTTCCTTGTTCTCTCAGCCTCTTTCTCCTCCTTCAACTCATCTCACCCTCTCCTCCCTTCTCCCTCCCATTCTCCCAGCCTCTCTCTCCCTCCATCAACTCATCTCACTCCCTTCCCCTCCCCTCCATCTTTGCCCCCACTCCCTCTCTCTCTCCATCAACTCATCCCACCCCCTCTTCCCTCCCCTCCCCTCCCTTTCTCCCAACCTCTCTCTCTTCCCCATCAACTCATCTCACTCCCTCCCCCTCCCCTCCCTACCCCCTTGCTCCCACTCTTACCCTCCTTTTTCTCCCTCCCTCTGTATCCCAACACATCCTCTCCTCTCCCTCCTCTCCCTCTCCTCTCCTCTCCCCTCCCTCCCTCCCTCCCTCTCCTAATGAGCTGTTTTGTGTACCGTATTTTTGCTGGTAATATTTATGGCCAAACCAGTTACCATTTTAATTTTATATATATTTTTGTAAAGTTCTGTTTTTTTTTTAGACATTAATTCGTTCAGCCACAGAAAGTAATAATTTTAGCCTCTGCTCTTTTTACTGCGCTCTTTTTGCTCTCTTTTTGCTCTTTTTACTTTGCTTTATTTACTCCGCTCTTTTTTCACTTTATTCTGCTCTGTTTTTTTTTTTGCTCTTTTTACTCTCCTCTTTTTGCTATTTTTACTCTCCTCTTTATTCTCTTTTTGCTCTTTTTACTCCTCTTTTTGCCCTTTTTACTCCTCTTTTTCCTCTGCTCTTGCTTTTTTTTTTTTGCTCATTTACCCTGCTCTTTTTGCTCATTTACCCTGCTCTTTTTGCTCATTTACACTGCTCTTTTTGCTCATTTACACTGCTCTTTTTGCTCATTTACCCTGCTCTTTTTGCTCATTTACCCTGCTCTTTTTGCTCTTTTTATTCTCTTCTTTGCTCTTTTTACTTTGTTCTGTTTAGTCTGCTCTTTTTGCTCTTTTTATTCTCTTCTTTGCTCTTTTTACTTTGTTCTGTTTAGTCTGCTCTTTTTGCTCTTTTTGTCCTGCTGTTTTTGCTCTTTTTACTCTGCTATTTTTGCTGTATTTACTTTGCTCTTTTTGCTTGTTTTACGCTGCTTTTTTGCTTCTTTTATTCTGCCCTTTTTGCTCTTTTATTTCTGCTCTCTTTGCTCTTTTTACTTTGCTCTTTTTCTGCCTTTTTACTCCGCTCTTTTTGCTCTTTTTACTCTGCTCTTTATGCTCTTTTTACTCTGCTCTTTTTACCCTGCACTTTTTGCTGTTTTTACTCGTTGCTCTTTTTATACTCTTTAATCTGCTCTTTTTACTCGTTGCTCTCCATGCATTTTGTTCTTTATACTCATTGCTCTCTTTGCTGTGCTCTTTTTGCTCTTTACTCAGCTCTTGTTACTTTTGCTCTTTTTGCTTACTTTAGCTCTTGTACTCTTTTTGCTTTACTCATACTTGACTCTTTTTGCTCACTCTTGCTCTTTTTACTTACTTATTACACTACTCTTTTTGCTTTACTCTCTTTGCTCTTTACTCATATTTTTGCTTTACTCTTACTTTACTCTTTTTGCTCTTTACTCTTACTTTACTCTTTTTGCTCTTTACTCTTACTTTACTCTTTTTGCTCTTTACTCATACTTTACTCTTTTTGCTCTTTACTCTTACTTTACTCTTTTTGCTCTTTACTCTTTACTCTTTTTGCTCTTTACTCTTACTTTACTCTTTTTGCTCTTTACTCATACTTTACTCTTTTTGCTCTTTACTCATACTTTACTCTTTTTGCTCTTTACTCTTACTTTACTCTTTTTGCTCTCTACTCATACTTTACTCTTTTTGCTCTTTACTCTTACTTTACTCTTTTTGCTCTTTACTCTTTACTCTTTTTGCTCTTTACTCTTACTTTACTCTTTTTGCTCTTTACTCTTTTTGCTCTTTATTCTTACTTTACTCTTTTTGCTCTCTACTCATACTTTACTCTTTTTGCTCTCTACTCATACTTTACTCTTTTTGCTCTTTACTCATACTCTTTTTGCTCTCTACTCATACTTTACTCTTTTTGCTCTCTACTCATACTTTACTCTTTTTGCTCTCTACTCTTTCTTTACTCTTTTTGCGCTCTACTCATATTTTACTCTTTTTGCTCTACTCACTCTTTTTTGCTCTTTACTCTTTTTGCTCTTTACTCTTACTTTACTCTTTTTGCTCTTTACTCATACTTGACTCTTTTTGCTCTACTTTTTTACTGCTCTTTTTGCCCTTTTTACTCCACTCTTTTTACTTTGCTCTCTTCACTCTCTAGTATACAAATTTTTCTCTTTACTCTTTTTGCGCCTTTTACTCTACTCTTTTTGCTCTTTTCACTCTTCTTGCTCTTTTTCTGTGGCTTGAGAACGTACAGATCCTTAATTACCCGTTCATCATCATCATCATCATCATCATCAACATTATCATCATCATCATTATAATCATCATTATTATTATCATCATCATCAGCAGCAGCATCATTATTATTATCATCATCATCAGCAGCAGCATCATTATTATTATCATCATCATCATCATCATCATCATCATTATCATCATCATCATCATCATTATCATCATCATCATCATTATCATCATCATCATTATCATCATCATCATCATTATCATCATCATCATTATCATCATCATTATCATCATTTCCTCTGACTTCTTCACTTCGATCATCTCACACACACACACACACACACACACACAGGAAGACCTAGACAAGCGTAGAAGGATGGATGGTTGAGTGGTAGTGATAGGACTGATTATTATGCTCCATTACACCACACTTATTACCTAACCACACCTCACCTCACCTGACCTACACCACACCACACCACACCACACTACACTACACTACACCTTAGCACATCACACCACACCACCACCAAGGACCAGGGAGTTGTCACAGGCGCTAGAGGGGCAAGATGGCCGTCGACTACAACTACGAATCCATCATCCTCGCCATTTTCTCCTTGGCAGACATGTGCTGCTGGTAATTCATTTTGGTTTTCTTGACTGCATTTCTTTCGGCTCACAGTTCAGTTTGGCTGTCTCTAGTATTTTGTTTTTCTCTTGGAAGGAACAGTTTTTGCGGGCTCGTTGGCCTTTGGTTCCTTCTTCCTAGCATATATAAAAAATAAAGTTCTTCCATTACGGTAAAATCTGTGGCAGTTTTGAACACATTGCGTGACACTTGTAATGGAAAAGTTTCATCACGCATTAAAGTATTCATTTTTAACACCGTTTTCATTAAGCTTTTGTATACTGGTCCGGCCCTTGGGTGGGAAAGGAGGTCCGGATGATGATGATGATGATTACATTTACCCCAGTTCTGCCATTTTAGTAATTTCTAAGATAATCTAGAATACAATGGATAACACTGCTTGATGTCTGCTTTTCTCATGAATCTTTTTTTCAGTTAATAAGTATGATTCATAGATGTATTGGTTAATCTTTAGCATTACTTTCTAAGACACTTCCTAAATCGGGTGGAAGGAATCATTGGCTGGATCTGACTAAAATATTGAGTTAGGTAGCATTAACAACACACGTGACAGGTCTACTATATACTGTAGAAGTACTGTACACGTTACAACTCGATGCTTACTACTATGGGATGTTTATATAGTACAGTGCATGCTTGGTTGGTTATGCCACACAATGATCGGAACAGTGTGAAGTTTGGCTTTTCGAGTTTATTTGGTTCATGTAGGAATGTTAAAAAATACGCCAAAAGTAAGGAGAAGCAAGTGGATGGAGCTGGGAAGAGTTCTGCTTATCCATCTGACACTGAACTGATGCAGGCTTCTGCTGTGATAATACCTGTTTTAGAGAGAGAGAGAGAGAGAGAGAGAGAGAAAGGAAGAGGAGAGAGGGTTGTGGGGGGGGGTAAGGATTACAGGAGAGAGAGAGAGGGGGGGGGGAACAAATAAAGACACTGAACGATAAACAACGGTACAGTGACGAAGGCATGAGAGGAATTGCAGAACCTAAATTTTTTACATCATTTCGTTCTGTTTTTTAAATCTCTTTATCGTCTTTTTTTCTTGTCTCAGTCAGCTCCAACCTTCTCCTTGCTTATCTCTCTCCTCCCTCCTCCTCCATTAACCTAGTCAGCATTCTCTATTTTCAACTCTCTCTTTCATCGTTCCTCTACGCCCCTGTACACGTCAAGGTCAGCCGGGGTTGCCAGGCATCGCGTAATATTTCACATTTGTTTATACTTTTCTTATTTCTGGCCTTATTTTTCGTGCTACATTATTCATTTACGTATCATATTGTTCTCAGTGTGATTTTCTATAAGGCTACATGCATTTAAGGTTGAACGGAATACAGCATTACCAATACAATAACACAATGAACAAAAACATCTGAAAAAAACATAGGCAGCTGGTGTAGATGTGTATACTGTATTATCGACGTTATTTTTTGTGCTATTTTATTCATTTTATTCTCTTTTTCTTCGTAAGTGTTTGTCCTGCAATAAAATGAGTATAAAATAATGAGCAAACAGCCAACATCACGATTACTAACACCGTACACAGCGTAAAAAAGACCAGGCGCGCTCCATCAGCGCGCCTTCTCGTAAATATAGATACTCATGTTTTATTTTATTTCAGACGATATTTTGAGTGCTATTTCGTTCATTTTAGTCTTGAACTGTTCGTACGAGTTTGTTCTACAGTAACAAGGCATTCAAGAATGAACAGAACACGAATATCACTGGTACTAACACAGTACATGCAGCAAAAGGATAAATATACTGTACTGTTTAAGCATACGTTAGAAAAATAAAGAACCTCTATACAGTACGTATATCTCATGTAGAATGGGAAGACATTGGCGCGCATTTAAACCTAGTCCCATGAACAGTGAACAGCAAATGTTTTTGGCGACTCACCACCAAAAATTTAACTTTCTACCGAGTGGGTGTTAGCGCCGAAGTGGTGACATGTGGAGGTGTAGGAGGACTACTGGGCCTTGGAATAGGTCACTACCTCCAAGAAATAGGCCCTGAAGCCTTTGCCCAGAGTCGGACACTTAAAAAAAAAAAAAAAAAACGTGAGTGGCACTTAAGTGGAACCTAATTAGCACTTAAGTGGCACTTAAGTGCATACGCCATTGAATATACATTTGTGTGTGTGTGTGTGTGTGTGTGTGTGTGTGTGTGTCTTAACCTTGCCGTCATTAGTGAAGATTTAAAGAACACTATATAATCCCTCCAGCTAGAAGAACAGGGAGTGAAACAGAAACAACAGGAAGATTTTTAGCTCAAAAACAGAGGCAGTTGGGGAAGGTGAGCCGAAGAGTGCACAAAAGGGCAGCTGAGTATGTATGGTGGGGCTTGGTGTGATAGAATGTATGTAGGGAGACAGAAGTACAGGATAAGGTAGTGCAGCAGCATACGAATTATGAGAGTACGTGAGGCTAGCAGTGTGGTGGTAGACAGAAGGGTACTGCAGGGGCCAGGTAAAGGGACTGCTGTTTGTCAAAGGTATTGCAGGGGCCAGGTAAAGGGACTACTGTTTGTCAAAGGTATTGCTGGTGCCAGGTAAAGGGACTACTGTTTATCAAAGGTATTGCAGGGGCCAGGTAAAGGGACTACTGTTTGTCAAAGGTATTGCAGGGGCCAGGTAAAGGGACTACTGTTTGTCAAAGGTACTGCAGGGGCCAGGTAAAGGGACTACTGTTTGTCAAAGGTACTGCAGGTGCCAGGTAAAGGGACTACTGTTTGTCAAAGTTACTGCAGGGGCCAGGTAAAGGGACTACTGTTTGTCAAAGGTACTGCAGGGGCCAGGTAAAGGGACTGCTGTGAAAGGTACTGTGGGGACCAGGTAAATAAAGTACTGTAAGGGCCAGGTAAAGGGTGTACTGTTTGTCAAAGGTACTGCAGGGGCCAGGTATAAGGAATGTTGTAACAGGATGAACCATTGATCTCGATGTTTCTCACAGTAGCATCCTAGACATCTGCCGACGACCTGGTGGAACACTATGAAGATACAAACGAGGCAGCACCTACACCTCTTTTCAATGGCACTTCATATGTACTTATCTTAAAGGCTGCAGGAACCAGCTTTATTACACCAGGCATACACTGGAGTAGAGAAGGATTCCAGTGGCCAGGTGTCTTGTATAACAGAAGCACTTACTGTTCTAGCCCACCAGAGCTACACATATGCCTGAGTGTGCTGTGAGGGTGGGTCTGCTGTGGGGAGTAGGTCTGCTGTGGGGAGTAGGTCTGCTGTTGGGAGTAGGTCTGCTGTGGCAAGTAGGTCTGCTGTGGCCAGGGATCTCCTATAACGGTATCACTTACGTCTGATGGCGAAGGCGTAGCCTATGAATCACGTGGAGGAGCCCCAATGGTGTACATGAAAATTCTTAATGGCCACTCCTGCCTTATGGTTCACACCGACAGTTGGGTTTTTCTATCTCTTGCACACACGCATCGCCAAACCCACACTCATACACACACACACACACACACACACACACACACACTTTCTCTCTCTCTCTCTCTCTCTCTCTCTCTCTCTCTCATACTAGTACATAGAACGGGCGAAACTTGGAATGTGACACCCGTAGACTTTCTTTCAGGCAGCAAAATTTACAAGCGAATTAATAGCCGATCGAAAGTTAGGTTAGGTCACTTTGGGCAGGGTTTGGTCTGATTAGGTAATTTTTGGTTGGGTTGGGTTCAGATCGACTAGATATAGACGGATTAGGTTAGATTGCTTTAGAATACGTCGGTTTTGATAGGTTTTGGGTTGGGTTTTATTTGGTTAGGTTAGGCTGGGTTAGGTTCGGTTGGATTAGGTCATTTTAGGCTTGACTGAGTTGGGTTAGGTCGGGTATGGTATGGTTAAGTGAGACTGGGTAGGATTAGGTAGGGTTAGATGCGGTTTGGCTGCTTCAAAATAGGTTAAGTATGGGGAGGTTACGTGAGATTGTGAGGTTAAATACAATTAGACTGGGTTAGGTGAGGTTAAGCTAGATTAGGCTGGGTTGATTTAGGTTGGATTAGGTCATTCGAGGTTAAGCAGGGTTCAATTCGAGCAAATATTGATAGGTTAGGTGAGACTGGGCTAAATTAAATCGGTTATAACACTCTCCCCACACATATCCGTATGACACCCATCACCCACCCTCCACACACACACACACGCACACACACACACACACACACACACACACGTAGGCGCCCATGAACACAAGCATTTCCATAACACTCCCCTCACAGATATCCGTATGCCACCCATCACGCACCCTCCACACACACACACACGCACAAACACACACACACACACACAGCAGATTTGGCTTTTCCAAGAAATGAAACCCCCAAAGACTGAAAGTGGCGACAGCGAGAGGTGGCGGAGAAGCTCATCCCACTCTCTTCCCACTGGAATGTCTGTGATTGATGGATGGTGGGGTGGGAGGTGCGTGAGTGAGGTTAGGAGTCCATTTGATGACCAGTACAGGTGTATCGTCTAATCTGGAAAGACATCTTCACCTGCCTGGTGCTACTCTCTCTCTCTCTCTCTCTCCCTTTCTCTCTCTCTCTCTCTCTATGTATGTATGTATGTACGTTTTTTGTAACATTTTGTTGTGATGTGTTTTCATTATATTTTATAATCTCTTTTTTCATGGTCTTGAAATACAAAGGAAAATACTGTATTTATCATGCTGTACTTATGCAGTCAGTATCCCATTATAAGGCTCATCAAGTCATCCGTAATTCATCGCCGTATATAAACCTTAAATGTACTGCATCAGCCTCTTCCCTTCAACTCATCTCTGTCTGTCTCTGTCTCTGTCTGTCTGTCTGTTTGTCTCTCTCTCTCTCTCTCGAGCGAGCGAGCGAAAAAAGGAAAAATAAGAGTATTGATAAAGGATTTGATGTAGAGATAAGTTTCATAATACATAAGGAAGAAGGAAGTTAAAATGAAAGGCAGCCAAGAGTGTGTGTGACCTGAGGAGGAAGGCTAATTCTCAAGGGACAATATATTCTGGTGTGTTCTTACCTAATTGTACTTACCTAATTGTATCTTTACAGGAATGAGTCAAGCTCGTACTGTCCCGTGTCTTGAACCATATTTATCGTACATATCCTAAATTTGTGAATTGTTTTGGCACACACTATTTCATTCGGTAGTGCATTCCATTGATCAATTGCTCTGTTTGGGAAACTTAATTTCCTTACGTCTTTATCACCTCTCTTCTTATGCAGTTTTTTGCAGTGTCCTCTTGCTGATGCTTCTCCATGTGTTAAGTAATCATTTATGCCTATTTTCTCCTTCCCTGATATGCACTTATATAGCATTATCATGTCACTTCTTTTCCTTCTCTCCTGTAGTGTTGGTAGATTCAGTTTATTTAGTCTTTCTTCGTAGCTTAGGTCCTTTAAGCTTAGTATCCATCTTGTAGCGGCCCTTTGAACTTTTTCAATCTTGTCTATGTGCTTTTTGAGATGAGGACTCCAGACTACTGATGCATATTCCAGGGTTGGTCTAATGAATGATGTTATTATCCTTCTTAGCATGTCTTCATTTATGTATGTGTGTGTGTGTGTGTGTGTGTGTGTGTGTGTGTGCGTGCGCGCGCCCCTCTCTCACTATCATACTCCAGGACTTGTACACTTTGTTCCACGTCAATAAAGTCATTACCGGTATATGCAATCCCTCCACGTATATATATATATATATATATATATATATATATATATATATATATATATATATATATATATATATATATATATACTTTTTTGCTTACATTTTGTTGTGGTGTGTTTGGAGAGAGAGAGAGAGAGAGAGAGAGAGAGAGAGAGAGAGAGAGAGAGAGCAACATAGGGAAGAAAGGGTTAAGGAGTGGCAAGTATGGACAGGTGGATCTTGTGACCTGTGATTCCCTTCAGCCCTCCATGACAATCCCCAGGGACTTGAGCGCAGTGTGAGCCTCAGAGAATGTTTGCCTTTGTTTCCTCTGTATTTTGCATCTTGACTCTTCACCTCACCTTCCAGCTGCTTTGTCTGCTTGTCCGACGGAATGCATTGCTTTTGGCTTGAGATGTATATTGTATGGCCATTCTAATGCTTTATTCTAAAATATAAACTTAGCAGACCTGCGTTCAATCGATCAAAAAAAAAAATCTTGACACAGGTGAACAATGTTTTCACAATGAGCGATGATCCTGTTCGTGTTGGTTTAAGCCAGTTTATTCTCTCTCTCTCTCTCTCTCTCTCTCTCTCTCTCTCTCTCTCTCTCTCTCTCTCTATGTACTGTATATATATATATATATATATATATATATATATATATATATATATATATATATATATATATATGATGCATGTATATACTGTATGTATAAATATGTCTGAATGCATGCATGTACGCCCTCCGGAGCGACGGGGTAGGGGTTGTGTGTGTGTGTGTGTGTGTGTGTGTGTGTGTGTGTGTGTGTGTGTGTGTGTGTGTGTGTGTGACCCTATAGAAACCGTACTCTCCCTACATACCAGTCTCCTCCCAACAGTGTTTTTCCCTCCTCCTTACCGATTTATTCTCCAAACGACTTATTACTATCCCCTGGTTGGCTTCCTATGTCTTCATATCGTCATCGATTGCATGAGTAGAATATAGTAACGGAGCAGAAGCAGAAATAAATAGGTCAGGAAGAGGTGTTAGGAAGCTTCCTAACAGTAAAATACCCCCGCTAATACCAATACACCGGTCCTGTATGAGACAGCCCTAGCGTGGTACCTTATAGATGAAATTGATACAGTATTATAGATGTAACTTTTCCTTTTCAGTCTTTCCTATGAAATTTCCATATCAGTTATTCCATGCTACTTGGTGGTTTTTCTCACTTTTTCCTGCCAGTTTTAACTGGAGGGTTTGGAGGCGAGGTGAACCTTCTTGCTTTACTATCTTTACCCTTCAGCATGTAGAGTTAGATCTCGTAGTCATAGTCTATTCTGTAACATAAGAACATAAGAAGAGAGGATAACTGCAGTAGGCCGGTTGGCCCATGCTAGGCAGCTCCTAGAAGGGTAACTGATCTACTAGAATGAGATAAGGATAGCAAAGAAGAAGGGTGGATGGAATTGAATGAAACTTTGCATGCTTATAAACATTAATGATTACTACAAGTGTGTTTCGTACATGCATGACCTATATCCAACAGGTCAGGGTCAGAGGCCATCAAGTGCAAAACATATGAAAACCACTAAAATTACAACCTTGCTCGCGCGAAATGCTAAGGCTCCGAAGATTATTAAGCCAGGGCCATAGTTTTTGGGTGGAATGTTGCACTGGAGTACTTCCATATATAGATGACTTTTAGTGTCAAAACTTGATTATGGTCGCTGGCAGCACCACCTGTAATTTGTACCTTGGTTCGCTTAGAGCTGGCCATCATCGCCTACCGGCTTGTAGTCTTGATTATTATCTAAGTGTACTCTCTCCCTCCCTCTCTCTCTCTCTCTCTCTCT
>NW_027643705.1:0-2500 GCF_032717465.1 Coenobita brevimanus | reverse complement strand
CGAGTGCGCGGGGCGGCTGTGGGGGAGCAAAAAAGGGAAAGGGGTGTGGGGGAAGGGGTCGAGAAGGGAAAGGGAGGAGGAAGCTGAGGGAGCGATAGGAGGGAGAGAAGGAATAGGGAAGAGAGGGAAGTGGGGAAGTGGGGAAGTTAGAAAAGTTGAGAGAGGATGAAGAAGGAAGAGAGGTGGAGAGAGGGAGGAGAGGTGGAGAGAGGGAGATGAGTATAGGGGAAGGGAGAGGGGGAGAGGAGGGGGACAAAGACAGGTGATACAGAGATAGAGGAAATTAGTTGACATGGTAAAATAAAAACAGGGGTGAGAAAACAAAAATATGCAGATGAGATGGATTGTCATTACGTGGAGTGACTACTGGTGGAGAGAGAGGCGAAGTACAAGAGGAGGGATGGAGGGCAGGAAGGAAAGGAGGAGAGATAAGTGCAGGAGGAAGAAAGAAGGGTGGGAGTCTTTACGTGGGAATTTTTGTAAGAAGGTAGGCAGGGGAAAATACTGCTGGTTGATGGGCCTGTGAAAAGTAGGTAATTAGGTTGGCCAGTAGGTAAGTAGGCTGGTAGGTAAAGAATCACTATGTATATGCATGAAGGAAGGTAGGTAAGTAGTAGACAGAAAGGCAAGTAATCTAGTAGACAGGTAGATGGTTAAATCGATATAAACAAAAGTGTGAGAGACAAAGGGAGACGTGGGAGGTCAAGGCCTTCTAAAATTAGAAGGCCTCTCCGATCCTCTTGTGACGTCAGCCGCATAGGTCAGGGGCAAGGTGCGTGGTCAGGACGCGGTCAAGGTTCTGCCTCTTTGTTGTGTGTGTGTGTGTGTGTGTGTGTGTGTGTGTGTGTGTTTGTTGTTTAAATGATATTATATATTAATAGACTTATTGCTACTCATAATTTTATTCACGTGAAAAATTTACAATGGTAAAGAAGAGTTACTACAAAACAAACGTATGTAGAGTAGGACTCGCGCACGTTTGCGGCTGTGGTGTGGTCCGCACCTGTGTACAGTGTTGCCACGTTTTCTATACCGTTATCTCTCTCTCTCTCTCTCTCTCTCTCTCTCTCTCTCCTGGCGGGAAATGTGAGCCACCCTGAGTACTTTTGATTCTTTTATAAGTTATTTATAATTGTGCTTTCATCTGTTAATTTGGTTTTGTTATATTTAGTAGTAGATGGAGTGTCAAAGTTACTGTCTGCTGAGAGGTTTGTTACGTTACTGATTCATACACCCCGACGTAGTGGGGTGTGGGTGTAGGTGTGGGTGGGAGTGTGGATGTGGGTTTGTTGGGGTGGTGGTCCAGGGGGGAGGGGAAGTGTGAAGGGGATTTGACCTGAGACACCCAGGAGGGATTAAGAAGGGAGGGAAGGGGAAGGGGGGGCTGGATTCACCTACCACATGGCGGGAAATGTGAGCCACCCTGAGTACTTTTGATTCTTTTTATAAGTTATTTATAATTGTGCTTTCATTTGTTAATTTGGTTTTGTTATATTTAGTGATGCCGACAATGCATTCAATGCATGCCCCTCTCCTGCCTCTCTCTCTCTCTCTCTCTCTCTCTCTCTCTCTCTCTCTCTGTAGGGAAGCTATCTGTCAGTGCTGCCACTCACAAGAATTATATGAATTATTTCTTTTACTTTGGATATTGGCATATTTCTTCTTTTTTCAGGCTCATTCTATTATATCCATAACTGTAATATTATTAACCACCCTAAAACTACGCTAAAAAACATTAAAAGTGACTGCTATTTCTTTTAGCAACACTGTACAATATGTATGCCATGTTTCTGTGTTACTGTATAAATATTTTATGCATAATTAGATTACTGTTGATTCATCCATCAAAATACACAAGTGTAAGTCTTATTCATCTGAATTTATCGAATTTGTGATGTCTTGTACATAAATAGCTTCCGTTTCACATCGCAAGTTGAGGAAACGTGGCACCATTGTAAACAGGTGCGAGCCACACCACAGGCGCTTGCGGGCGCAAGGCCGACTATAGTGACATCTGAAATCTGGCATAATTATATATATATATATATATATATATATATATATATATATATATATATATATATATATATATATATATATATATATATATATAAATCATATACGTATTGGGGCTTATATTGTGATGTTATATTGGTGGTATATTGCGATGTTATATTGGTGGTATATTGTGGCTGCTATATTGGTGGTATATTGGGGCTGCTATATTGGTGGTATATTGGGGCTGCTATATTGGTGGTATATTGGGGCTGTTATATTGGTGGTATATTGCGATGTTATATTGGTGGTATATTGGGGCTGTTATACTGGTGGTATATTGGGGGTGTTTTATTGGTGGTATATTGGTGAGATGTTATATTGGAAATGGTATACTGCGATATTATATTGGTGGTATATTGGGGGATGTTATACTGGTGGTATATTGGGATGCTATATTGCTGGTATTACATTCGGGTGTTATATTGGGGCTGTTACATTGGTG
>NW_027643704.1:20000-42755 GCF_032717465.1 Coenobita brevimanus | reverse complement strand
TACAGTATACACATTTACACCAGCTGCCTATGTTTTTGTCACATGTTATGTTCATTGTGTTATTGTATTGGTAATGCTGTATTCCGTTCAACCTTAAATGCATGTAGCCTTATAGAAAATCACACTGAGAACAATATGATACGTAAATGAATAATGTAGCGCGAAAAATAAGGCCAGAAATAAGAAAAGTATAAACAAATGTGAAAAATTACGCGATGCCTGGCAACCCCGGCTGACCTTGACGTGTACAGGGGCGTAGAGGAACGATGAAAGAAGAGAGTGTTGAAAATAGAGAATGCTTACTAGGTTAATGGAGGAGGAGGAGAGGAGAGAGATAAGCAAGAAGAAGGTTGCAGCTGACTGAAACAAGAAAAAAAGACGATAAAGAGATTAAAAAAATAGAACGAAATGATGCAAAAAATTTAGGTTCTGTAATTCCTCTCATGCCTTCGTCATTGTGCCGTTGTTTATCGTTCAGTGTCATTATTTGTTTCACCCCCCCCCTCTCTCTCTCCTGTAATCCTTACCCCCCCCCCACAACCCTCTCTCCTCTTCCTTTCTCTCTCTCTCTCTCTCTCTCTCTCTCTCTCTCTAAAACAGGTATTATCACAGCAGAAGCCTGCATCAGTTCAGTGTCAGATGGATATGCAGAACTCTTCCCAGCTCCATCCACTTGCTTCTCCTTACTGTTGGCGTATTTTTTAACATTCCTACATGAACCAAATAAACTCGAAAAGCCAAACTTCACAGTTCCGATCATTGTGTGGCATAACCAACCAAGCATGCACTGTACTATATAAACATCCCATAGTAGTAAGCATCGAGTTGTAACGTGTACAGTACTTCTAACAGTATATAGTAGACCTGTCACGTGTGTTGTTAATGCTACCTAACTCAATATTTTAGTCAGATCCAGCCAATGATTCCTTCCACCCGATTTAGGAAGTGTCTTAGAAAGTAATGCAAAAGATTAACCAATACATCTATGAATCATACTTATTAACTGAAAAAAAGATCCATGAGAAAAGTAAACATCATGCAGTGTTATCCATTGTATTCTAGATTATCTTAGAAATTACTAAAATGGCAGAACTGGGGTAAATGTAATCATCATCATCATCATCCGGACCTCCTTTCCCACCCAAGGGCAGGACCAGTATACAAAAGCTTAATGAAAACGGTGTTAAAAATGAATACTTTAATGCGTGATGAAACTTTTCCATTACAAGTGTCACGCAATGTGTTCAAAACTGCCATAGATTTTACCGTAATGGAAGAACTTTATTTTTTATATATGCTAGGAAGAAGGAACCAAAGGCCAACGAGCCCGCAAAAACTGTACCTTCCAAGAGAAAAACAAAATACTAGAGACAGCCAAACTGAACTGTGAGCCGAAAGAAATGCAGTCAAGAAAACCAAAATGAATTACCAGCAGCACATGTCTGCCAAGGAGAAAATGGCGAGGATGATGGATTCGTAGTTGTAGTCGACGGCCATCTTGGCCCTCTAGCGCCTGTGACAACTCCCTGGTCCTTGGTGGTGGTGTGGTGTGATGTGCTAAGGTGTAGTGTAGTGTAGTGTGGTGTGGTGTGGTGTGGTGTAGGTCAGGTGAGGTGAGGTGTGGTTAGGTAATAAGTGTGGTGTAATGGAGCATAATAATCAGTCCTATCACTACCACTCAACCATCCATCCTTCTACGCTTGTCTAGGTCTTCCTGTGTGTGTGTGTGTGTGTGTGTGTGTGTGTGTGTGTGATGATCGAAGTGAAGAAGTCAGAGGAAATGATGATAATGATAATGATGATGATAATGATGATTATAATGATAATGATGATGATGATAATGATGATGATGATAATAATGATGATGATGATGATGAAGATGATGATGATGATAATAATAATGATGCTGATGATGATGATGATGATAATAATAATGATGATTATAATGATGATGATGATGATGATGATGATGATGATGATGAACGGGTAATTAAGGATCTGTACGTTCTCAAGCCACAGAAAAAGAGCAAAAAGAGTGAAAAGAGCAAAAAGAGTAAAGTAAAAGGCGCAAAAAGAGTAAAGAGAAAAATTTGTATACTAGAGAGTGAAGAGAGCAAAGTAAAAAGAGTGGAGTAAAAAGGGCAAAAAGAGCAGTAAAAAAGTAGAGCAAAAAGAGTCAAGTATGAGTAAAGAGCAAAAAGAGTAAAGTATGAGTAGAGAGCAAAAAGAGTAAAGTAAGAGTAAAGAGCAAAAAGAGTAAAGTATGAGTAGAGAGCAAAAAGAGTAAAGTATGAGTAGAGAGCAAAAAGAGTAAAGTATGAGTAGAGAGCAAAAAGAGTAAAGTATGAGTAGAGAGCAAAAAGAGTAAAGTAAGAGTAAAGAGCAAAGTATGAGTAGAGAGCAAAAGAGTAGTAAGAATGAGTAAAGAGCAAAAAGAGTAAAGTAAGAGTAAAGAGCAAAAAGAGTAAAGAGCAAAAAGAGTAAAGAGTAAAGAGCAAAAAGAGTAAAGTAAGAGTAAAGAGCAAAAAGAGTAAAGTAAGAGTAAAGAGCAAAAAGAGTAAAGTAAGAGTAAAGAGCAAAAAGAGTAAAGTAAGAGTAAAGAGCAAAAAGAGTAAAGAGTAAAGAGCAAAAAGAGTAAAGTAAGAGTAAAGAGCAAAAAGAGTAAAGAGTAAAGAGCAAAAAGAGTAAAGTAAGAGTAAAGAGCAAAAAGAGTAAAGTAAGAGTAAAGAGCAAAAAGAGTAAAGTAAGAGTAAAGAGCAAAAAGAGTAAAGAGTAAAGAGCAAAAAGAGTAAAGTAAGAGTAAAGAGCAAAAAGAGTAAAGTAAGAGTAAAGAGCAAAAAGAGTAAAGTAAGAGTAAAGAGCAAAAAGAGTAAAGTAAGAGTAAAGAGCAAAAAGAGTAAAGTAAGAGTAAAGAGCAAAAAGAGTAAAGAGTAAAGAGCAAAAAGAGTAAAGTAAGAGTAAAGAGCAAAAAGAGTAAAGTAAGAGTAAAGAGCAAAAAGAGTAAAGTAAGAGTAAAGAGCAAAAAGAGTAAAGTAAGAGTAAAGAGCAAAAAGAGTATGAGTAAAGAGCAAAAAGAGTAAAGTAAGAGTAAAGAGCAAAAAGAGTATGAGTAAAGAGCAAAAAGAGTAAAGTAAGAGTAAAGAGCAAAAAGAGTAAAGTAAGAGTAAAGAGCAAAAAGAGTAAAGTAAGAGTAAAGAGCAAAAAGAGTAAAGTAAGAGTAAAGAGCAAAAAGAGTAAAGTAAGAGTAAAGAGCAAAAAGAGTAAAGTAAGAGTAAAGAGCAAAAAGAGTAAAGTAAGAGTAAAGAGCAAAAAGAGTAAAGTAAGAGTAAAGAGCAAAAAGAGTAAAGTAAGAGTAAAGAGCAAAAAGAGTAAAGTAAGAATAAAGAGCAAAAAGAGTAAAGTAAGAGTAAAGAGCAAAAAGAGTAAAGAGCAAAAAGAGTAAAGTAAGAGTAAAGAGCAAAAAGAGTAAAGTAAGAGTAAAGAGCAAAAAGAGTAAAGTAAGAGTAAAGAGCAAAAAGAGTAAAGGAAGAGCAAAAAAGAGTAAAGTAAGAGTCAAGAGCAAAAAGAGTAAAGTAAGAGTAAAGCAAAAATAATAAAAAGAGCAAAAAGAGTAGTGTAATAAAAGTAGAACTGAGCAAAAAGAGTAAAGAGTAACAAGAGCTAAGGAAAAAGAGCAAAAAGAGCAGAGTAAAGAGCAAAAAGAGCACAGCAAAGAGAGCAATGAGTATAAAGAACAAAATGCATGGAGAGCAACGAGTAAAAAGAGCAGATTAAAGAGTATAAAAAGAGCAACGAGTAAAAACAGCAAAAAGTGCAGGGTAAAAAGAGCAGAGTAAAAAGAGCATAAAGAGCAGAGTAAAAAGAGCAAAAAGAGCGGAGTAAAAAGGCAGAAAAAGAGCAAAGTAAAAAGAGCAAAGAGAGCAGAAATAAAAGAGCAAAAAGGGCAGAATAAATGAGCAAAAAGAGCAGGGTAAATGAGCAAAAAGAGCAGTGTAAATGAGCAAAAAGAGCAGGGTAAATGAGCAAAAAGAGCAGGGTAAATGAGCAAAAAGAGCAGGGTAAATGAGCAAAAAGAGCAAAGTAAATACAGCAAAAATAGCAGAGTAAAAAGAGCAAAAAGAGCAGGGTAAATGAGCAAAAAAAAAAAAGGCAAGAGCAGAGGAAAAAGAGGAGTAAAAAGGGCAAAAAGAGGAAGAAAAAGAGCAAAAAGAGAATAAAGAGGAGAGTAAAAATAGCAAAAAGAGGAGAGTAAAAAGAGCAAAAAAAAAACAGAGCAGAATAAAGTGAAAAAAGAGCGGAGTAAATAAAGCAAAGTAAAAAGAGCAAAAAGAGAGCAAAAAGAGCGCAGTAAAAAGAGCAGAGGCTAAAATTATTACTTTCTGTGGCTGAACGAATTAATGTCTAAAAAAAAAAAACGACTTTACAAAAATATATATAAAATTAAAATGGTAACTGGTTTGGCCATAAATATTACCAGCAAAAATACGGTACACAAAACAGCTCATTAGGAGAGGGAGGGAGGGAGGGGAGGGGAGAGGAGAGGAGGGAGGGGAGGGGGTGAGATGAGATGGAGGGAGAGGATGTGTTGGGATACAGAGGGAGGGAGAAAAAGGAGGGTAAGAGTGGGGGCAAGGGGGTAGGGAGGGGAGGGGGAGGGAGTGAGATGAGTTGATGGAGGGAGAGAGAGGCTGGGAGAATGGGAGGGAGAAGGGAGGAGAGGGTGAGATGAGTTGAAGGAGGAGAAAGAGGCTGAGAGAACAAGGAAGGAGGAGGGAAGAAGGGAGGGAGGAGGGAAGGAGGGAGGGAGGGAGGGAGGGAGGGAGGGGAGGGGAGGGGAGGGAAGGGAGGGAAGAGGGGGTGAAATGAGTTGATGGGGGAGAGAGGCTGGGAGAAAGGGGAGGGAAGTGAGGGGATGGGGGCAACGGGGGAGAGGAGAGAGTGGGAAGAGGGAGAGAGGGGAGAAGAGGGGGGGGTGAGAGGGGGAGAGATGAGTGAAAAGGAAGGGAGAGGAATAAGGGGCAAGGGGGGAGGGAGAGTGAGAGGGAGGGAGAGTGAGGGAAGGAAAAAGGGAGAGTGAGGGAAGGAAAAAGGGAAAGGGAGGGAAGGGAAGGGGAGGGGTATGGGAAGGGAAGAAAAACGGGGAGGAGATGGTGGGTGGGGAGGGAGGGGGAGAGGTGGGTGGGGGAAATCAGGGGAGAAGGGAGGTGGGGGGATAGAGAGAGACGGGGGGCGTAGAGAGACAAAAAAAAAGGGAGAGGAAAGAGGAAGAGAAAAGGGAAGGGGATGTGAGAGAAAGAGAGAGAGAGAGAGAGAGAGAGAGAGAGAGAGAGAGAGAGAGAGAGAGAGAGAATCTTTATAAGCTAAGTAGGGAAGACTCAACACAAATTCAATGACAAGTTGGATTATTTGTGATTTAATGTCATTTATTAGCGATGGTGAGGCGATACGGGTAGGGGAGGGGAGGGGAGGGAGATGAGGAGGAAGAGGGGAGGGGAGGAGGGAGGGAAGAGAAGGAAAGGGACAGGGAAAAGGATGGTACTGATGAGGGAGGGGAGGGGAGGGGAGAGGAGGGAGAGGGGAGGGAAGAGAAGGAATGGGACAGCAAAAGGGGTAGTACTGATGAGGGAGGGGAGGGGAGGGGAGGAGAGGGGAGGGAAGGGGAGGAGAGGAGAGGGGAGGGAAGAAGGGACAAGAGTTGGTATGGATAGGAACTGAAGAGGGAGGGGAGGGGAGGGGAGGGAGATGAGGAGAGAGGCAGGGGAGAGGAGGGAGGTGGGGGGTAGAAGAGAGGGGTGATGGACAATGAAAATATAAGAGGAAAGAGGAAGAGCAGAACAGAGAGGAGAGATGAAAGATGAGGAGGGAGGGAGGGAGGGGAGGGAAGAAGGGAGGGAGAGAGAAAGGGAGGGAGGGAGGGATTAGGGTCAGAGGTGGACAATGGCACCTCAATAAATTTTCTCACCACCCTTCTCTTTTCTTCTTTTCCCCTCTCTTCCTCTTCTCTCCTCCCACTTTCGTGTCTCTTCTTTCCTCTCCTCTCTCCTTTCCTCTCCTCTCTCCTTTCCTCTCCTCTCTCCTTTCCCTCCTTTTTTCTCTTTATCTTTTCTTTCACGTTTTTCTCTTTTCTTTCTCACTTCTCTTTCTCTCCCTTCTTTCCCTTTTCCCCGTGTATTTCTTTCACTCTTCTCTTTTCGACATCTCCTTACACTTCCTCTTTCTTATGTCGTCTGTGTTCTTTCCTGTATCCTACCTCCTTTCCCCCTTTCATCTCCCCAAGGGTTGTTATCAATTGTACCGTACGAAAAATAAAGATAGGATAGGACCACTCAGAACAGAATCAGGTGACATTACCAGTGAAGATAAAGAAATGTGCTCCATCCTAAATAATTATTTCATATCAGTATTCACCGAGGAAAATCAAGACCTGGTCCCTCAAGCAGCAAATATTTACCATGAGAATACGGAAAATATTCTTAGTAAAATAACCATTAGTAAGGAGGACGTATTGAAAGAAATTAATAAGTTAAAACCCCAAAAATCGCCAGGTCCGGACGATATATATGCAAAAATTATAAAAGAAACCAAAGAAGAATTATGTCAGCCACTTTTAACATTATTTAATGACTCTTTAAGTTCAGGAGAAGTTCCCGAGGCGTGGAAAACCGCAAACGTAGTGCCCATCTTTAAAAAGGGTGATAAATCAGCTGCGTCGAATTATCGTCCGATAAGTCTAACGTCAATAGTAGGAAAAATGTTAGAGTCAATTTTGACAAATAAGATTAGAGAACACTTAGAAAGATTTAATCTTATAAACGAAAGTCAGCACGGATTCAGGCAAGGACGATCCTGCCTCACAAACTTCTTGTCATTCTACTCGGAGGTCTATGAGGCAGTAGATAGCGATAAAGCTTACGATGTTATTTATCTGAACTTTAGTAAAGCTTTTGATAGGGTCCCACACGAAAGATTAGTTAGAAAGGTTCGAGCACACGGTATAGACGGCGATATCTTAAAATGGATAGAATCCTGGCTGGAAGGACGAAAGCAGAGAGTATTAATAAATGGACCTAAGTCGGACTGGGGATTAGTAACTAGCGGTGTACAGTCATGGACAGAGAAACCTGGACATGTGAGGCGAGGCAAATGTCATATTTTCTCTTTTCCCCGGCTTGTCCGTCACTCTTCGTTCACGACTCCTTTCCCCCATCCCGTTTACCCTCTTCATAGCACCTGCCAGGCTGCACTCCCCATCCCCCCTTCCCTGCCCCCAGACACGCCAATTCGCTAATCCGCCGACCTTGAACCGTGTGTGTGTGTGTGTGTGTGTGTGTGTGTGTGTGTGTGTGTATACGTAGTTACTCTTATGCCTGTTCACAATCGTGTGTGTATTAAAAAAAACTGTCATAAAAAAAATCCCTTCTTATGGCCAAGATATAATTTTTTCTGCTAAGGTTTGCCCAGCTTTTCTGGATCGAAACGTCTGTGTGATCCCTCCCCCTCTCTCTCTCACTCTCTCTCTCTCTCTCTCTCTCTCTCTCTCTCTCTCTCTCTCTCTCTCTCTCTCTCTCTCTCTCTCCCTCCGTCATTGCCTACAGCTAAAGACAAAAACACAGACACATTATAATTCACTACAGTGCTTTTCCCTGCCTCACCCTGGCTCTGCCTCCCTCTCCCTGCTTTTTCCCACCCGTTTCTGCCTCTCCCTGCCAGTCTCTGCCTCACCCTTCCTCAGTGTACGTGTGTGTATTTGTACGTGTGTGAATTTGTGTGTGTGTGTGTGTGTGTGTGTGTGTGTGTGTGTGTAAGTTTGTGTAATTATGTGCCTGTGGGTGTATGTGTCTCACCACAATGCACCGCTAGACACCCACTCCACCCCACCACCAAACACCTTCACTTCTTGCCACAGAAAACTTTAATATTCATGGATCATTTTCAAAAATCAAGTTCGAGTATGTTTTACCGTATTGTGATGAAAAAAAAAAAAACTGCAATATTGGGATCAGATATGAGTACAGAGATGTTTTATATAAAGTGCGAGACTCAGTGGGCAATACGTATGGTGTTAGCTTGGCTGGTGCAGGGCATCTGTGTTACCATGGCAACCTGCCCACCTCACAACACACACACACACACACACACACACACACACACACACACACACACCTCTATCAGCAAGGCCCATCATAGAATACTTGTGTGTGTGTGTGTG
The DNA here is from genome assembly GCF_032717465.1 of Coenobita brevimanus. Classification (NCBI taxonomy): domain Eukaryota; kingdom Metazoa; phylum Arthropoda; class Malacostraca; order Decapoda; family Coenobitidae; genus Coenobita; species Coenobita brevimanus. The sequence continues at coordinate 34,546 of NW_027643704.1, read as the reverse complement.
TGTGTGTGTGTGTGTGTGTGTGTGTGTGTGTGTGTGTGTGTGTGTGTGTGTGTGTGTGTGTGGCTATACGAATATGTGGTTGTGTGTGGTTGTGTGGTTGTGTGTGTGTGTGTGTGTGTGTGTGTGTGTGTGTGTGTGTGTGTGTGGTTAGGTATGTGGATGTGTTGTGTGTTCGGTGGGATAAGAGGTGTTCGGTTTGATGTGGTTGCAGTGTGTGTGTGTGTGTGTGTGTGTGTGTGTGTGTGTGTGTGTGGTTATACGAGTATGTCGTTGTGTGTGGTTATGTATGTATGTGTGTGTGTGTGTGTGGTTATACGAGTATGTGGTTGTGTGTGGTTAAGTATGTGTGTGTGGGGGGGGTGTTGTTGGGTATGTGGATGTGTTGTGTTCACGGTGGAGTAAGGCATGAACGGTTTGATGTAGTTGCATGTGTGTGTGTGTGTGTGTGTGTGTGTGTGTGTGTGTGTGTGTGTGTGTGTTAGTTCACTACACGTCAAACGACTTTAGTTATACATAAGAAGACGTGCTATTAAAGTTTGGGCACAACTATAATGCAATGTTCTATGAAGTCAACTACACTCATAATAACGCGACGCTTCGTCTCCTCTGTCTGTCTCCTTACCCTGCGTCTGTCTGTCTTCTATCTGTCTGTCTCTGTCTTCCTGTCCCTCTATTGCAAACCACAAACTTCTCAACTCTCCACAACGTCCTAGATTATCATTGTATCACGCAGTATATTATTTTTTCATTGTAAATGGCCCAGATTTTCGTCCTTTTGCAGCTTACTTCACATGGGTCATTGGCAGAAACGGACAACGCTACGGCTCCCTTTCCATACCACTTTTTTGTGACTTACATTTTCTAGCATTAATCTATTGCTACAACTCAGCATTCAGGTTGAAGGGATGGAAAATTTGGGCCAAGTTAGAGTAAAACGAGTACAGAATTAGCAGAAGCCAAATAGCATACCTTTGGAGGGTGCAGCGGGAACAAGGCAAGATCGCAGTAAGGAGGACAATGGAGGGAAATCCAGCAAATCCAAGCAACAGCCTATGAAGTGACGCCAACAACACTTGTGTCTCACACTCGGTTCAAACGCCCGTCCACTTTATCACTAAACACCTGTGGTTCTGAAGTATGACAAGAGAAAATCAAATAATAGTGTAGACGTGATGCACTGATGCACTCTCTCCACGGAGTCTATCTCTGAGCTACTGTTTATTACTTGTTGATTACAATGCTTCGAGAATGATGAGTCTCTGTCTCGGACACGACGGCTGACTGAACCTTTATCCTTGTCTTTTACCCCTGACCTTTTACTGAATGCTGCAAATGTCGAATTACTTCATCCTAACCTAATTCAGGTTCTAATGACAGAGATGATCTGGTTACATGACTTCCCCGCGCACCTTTTGTGACGCCACAGACTAAGTTGGGGTGGGCTTTCAGTTCAGAGAAAAGCAGTAAAATGGATGGGTAACTGCGAAAAACTGATCACTGTCCGCTGACTCTTCCTGCTCTGCTTTCCAGCGACAACGTTTCTCTGATTATAAGGACTTGTACGGAATAGTTTATTCAAAATCTAAATTAAAAAATAGGATAATCTGCTGACTTTTTCCGATAATCTTGCTAACAGACAGGCAGGCAAACAAAGGCAGACAGATAGGCAGGCAGGCAGGCAGACAGGGAGACAGACTGGTAGACAGATATATAAACCGGGCCAAACACAGCTTCATCGGGCTTTCTCTGTTCGGTTTAATAACACCCCCTAGTAGCAGAAAAAAAGATAATTTTCTCGTCGCTTTTCTCATTACACATTTTGCTTTCAGCCATACTCGTACCAGATCACGTCAGTTAACAATGATATACGTATTTGGGGATTAATAAAGCTTTAGTTTCATTTTGTATATGAGAGAAAAAGGCAGTGAAAACACCAATAGTATCCCCTAACAGTCTGATACCAAAGCCTTCTCCCGTTCGCCTCTGCCTGGGTTTTTTCCTTTAACCATTTTTTCCCCGAATGGAGCGTTGTGGCAGACTCCTGTATTTCATAAACTAACATTTTATTCATTCTACGTACAGTGTTCTTAAACGTGAACTGATTTTGTCCTATTGTGCGAGAATATTGCACGGTGAATCCACCGTGGTGCACAAGAAAGGATCTAGCTTGTGCATTTCTTGTGCACCACGGTGGATTCGCTGCCTTGTGTTCACAACATCAGGTGGGATGGGTCCAGAGGCGAGCAGGTTCTCTCGAGACTGGCAGAGATTCTTTCTAAGAAGCGTCAACGTAAAGAGTTCTGTTATGGCCTGGATGAGGTGTCAACTGTCCTACTCCCTGGTGAGGTGTACACTGTTATGCCTCAGGGGCACCAAATCATCAGCCCTCAGGCCTGTCTCTCTGGCAGGTATGGATTACGAAGCTACTGTGACTGAGTCACACTGACCAGCAACTCCAATAGATTAGAGTTTTTGTTGACACTGTAATACAAAAAAATCTAGTAGTAATAAAGTCTTTTGTGGTTGGTGGGGCACTCCCCATCCACTCACTCGATGTAGTGCTGCTCTCTGGTGCCTGCCCTTTCCTCCCTTCCTTCCTTCTTTCCATCCTTCCTCATGTCTTTTTCTCCTTCATTCTTTCCTCTTCCTTCTGTCTACAGGTGACTATCTACTGAGTGACAAGCCACATGATTTTCTGTACACCAGAAAACCATTTACTACGCTGGGTGGTAACCATATAACCAAATTATGGCGCCTGGTGGTTTAGTGAGCAATTTAGGCACTCCAGTAGGACTCAGCCTGTGCAGGTTTATATCCAAGGGGTGGTTGGGGTTTATTGCTCAAGTAATGCCACTCAGGGATGAGTGAGGCTGGTCACTCTCATCTTAAATGTCAGGATCAACTTGCTTAGCCCCGGGCTCCTGTGCTCTTCATAGGGCAACACTGGATTAGATGATGAATGAATGAATGAATGATGATAAAGACTTAGCAGGTGGTTGGTAAGGACAGTGGTTGGTGTGTTTGGGGCCGACATACTGTATTATGGTTAGTGTTAACTCCAAATGGTGAACTGTTTTATGAGGGTTGGTGCTGAGCTGCACAATATAATTCCCAAATGGATGGAGGTGATTTGTTTGTTGTATTATTCTTAAAAAGTGGTAGCAGTAGCAGCAGTAGTAGTAGTAGTTGTAGTAGCAGTATTAGCAGTTGCAGCAGCAGTAGTAGTAGCTGTAGTAGCAGTAGTATTAGTTGTAGTAGCAGTAGTAGTAACAGCAGCAGTAGCCCTATCATAATCAGTAGTAGTACCGTAATATATAAACAAACTACATATACCCCACAGAAATCCATACCCAGTGTAGGGGAAAAAAACACATCTTTAAGTTGTGTATATTAAGTTGTTGGATTCCAGATGTTTAACTATGTGCTTGTTAATAATGGTTTCAAATACTTTACCAAGAGAAGATGTGACAGCAATTGGTCTGTAATCAGAGGGGTCAGATGAACTTCCTTTCTTTGGAATTGGGTGGTGAATGCTAACTCTGGCTGTGTGGGCACGTAGCATGTATGGGAGGTAGTATGTATGGTGATGGGCAGGTAGCATGTATGGTAGGCAGTATGTATGGTGATGGGCAGGCAGCATGTATGGGCAGGTACACCACCACCACCACCACCACACCACCACACCAGCACCACCACCACCACCACCACCACACCACCACACCAGCACCACCACCACCACCACACCACCACCACCACCACCACCACACCACCACCACCACCACCACCACCATGGTCGGGGTTGGGATGCATGCCAGTAGACAGAATTAATAAAAGTGTGGTATTTCAGGTGAATGTCATCAACCCAGACGACTAAAGTAGCGTTGGGAGAATGGAGGGTGAGAGACTAACTAGGAGAGTGTATGTGAGGGAGGTGGAGGGGGGAGAGGGAGGAGACCGAGGAGGAGATGGAGAGATGAAGTTGAAAAGTATATGAGACACGGGGTGAAAGTTGGGAGTATGGAGGGTGAGAGACTAACTAGGAGAGTGTATATGAGTGAGGTGAGGAGGGGAGAAGGAGGGGGAGACCGAGGAAGAGATGGAGGGATGGAGGAGAGAGGTATATGAGATAGGGGGTCAAAATTCAGAGTATGGAGGGTGAGAGACTAACTAGGAGAATATATGTGAATGAGGTTGAGCCGGGGAGGGGGAGGGGGAGACCGAGGAAGAGATGGAGGGATGGAGGAGAGATGTATATGAGAAGGAGGTGTAAGTTGGGGGGAGGGCAGCGACATGGCAGGGGACTGGGCGACATGGAGACGATTTGTTTTTAGCCACTCCTTATGTGATGACGGCGTCTGGCAATAGATAGATATATAGATAGGAATAATATTAAAGATAAGTATTAATCAGCATAATAAAAACAAGTATTTTATCTCGAACTGGAGCTCGGTGAACCATAGAAGCTTCGAATTCCGTCAGTCACCCTCTAACCGTGGGAGGAGGAGGACGCTCGAGCTGTGTGTCTATTCTCAGTGTTGATAGTGTTTCAACAGCTTGCCCATCTTGCCGAGATGAACAAAGGTAAGCGAGGATATTGTTCATCAGTTCTTTGATACTGCATGTGGAGGGATGGAGAGGAAGGGGGGGGACCTAGGATGAGGTGGAGGGATGAAGTTGAGAGGTATATAAGGGAGGGGAGTGAGCTGGGGGAAGGTCAGTCAAATGGTGGGTGACAGAGCGACTTGGAGGCGTTTTGTCTGCTGCCACCCTTTGCGGGATTAGGGCGTCGGGCTATAGATAGATAGAATAGAATAGAGGGGGCCGAGGGATGTGAAAAACCTCTGATCCTCCATCTTCTTATGCATCAACTTCCTATAGACTTATCAATCCATCAGAAATGCATCTACATAAACAAACACATACTAAATAGTTTTCCTCGCTGTCTTTACATACTATAATCTCCTCGTAGTAATTATCGTTGTTTATAGAGGGAGGGGAAAGTGCTATGACTCAATAGGATCCTTTGAGCAGTCCTTCATTTATGCAACAGGTCAACTCTGGAACTGTCTCCCTCTGCCTGTATTTCCTACTTCCTATGATCTCCAGTCTTTCAGACGCAGTGTGTCCAGGCATCTCGAAATAAACGGATCTTGAATTTGGCTCTCCTTTGTATTGTTTTTTTTTTTTTCTTGGAAGGAACGGTTTGCGGGCTCCTGGCCTTTGGTTCCTTCTTCCTTGCATTAAAAAAAAAAAAATGAGAGGAACATGTGGAGTTACATGGAGAGACAGACTGACAAATGAGGAAGTGAAGGAGCGTTGTGGTGTGGATGTGGATGTGGAGTTACATGGAGAGACAGACTGACAAATGAGGGAGTGAAGGAGCGTTGTGGTGTGGATGTGGATGTGATAGGAAGCGTTAGGAGAAACACACTGAGGTGGTTTGGTCATGTGGAGAGGATGAAGAGTGAGAGACTGACGAGGAGAGTGTATATGAGTGAAGTGGAGTGGGAGAGAGGGAGGGGGAGGCCAAGGATGAGATGAAAGGATGGGGTGGAGAGGTATATGAGAGAGAGGGGTGTGAGCTGGGAGCAGGGCAGTGAAATTACGGGGGACAGGACGACATGGAGGCGATTTATTTGTGGCCACTCCTTGCAGGATTGAGGCGTCTGGCAATAGATAGATAGCTAGATACTTACTCGTTCTATCTATTTATCCCCAGTCGCCATAATACCGTATCTATCCATCTATCTATCTATCTATCGCCAGACGCCATAATCCCGTATCTATCTATTTATCTATCTATCGCCAGACACCATAATCCCGTATCTGTCCATCTATCTATCTATTGCCAGACACCATAATCCCTTATCTATCTATCCATCTATCTATCGCCAGACACCATTATCCCGTATCTGTCTATCTATCTATCTATCGCCAGACGCCATAATCCAGTATCTATACATCTATTTATCTATCTGTTTATCGTCAGAAGCCACGGTCTCATATCAATCTATCTATCCATCCATCTATCTATCTATCCATCTATCGCCAGACGCAATAACCCTGTATCTATCTATCTATCTATCGCCAGACGCCATAATCCCGTATCTATCTATCTTTCGCCAGACACCATAATCCAGTACCTATCGCCAGACGTCATAATCCCGTATCTATCTATCTACGTATCTATCGCCAGACGCCATAATCCCGTAAGGGGTGGGGGTTTGTCTTTGAGTTAGTTGTTTTACGGGGAGGGGCACTAACCCTCCGCCAACCCATTTGTTGACACAAAGGGAACACGTATGGGTTGGTTATATGGTTACCACCCAGCGTTGTAAATGGTTTCCTGGCTTACCGGAAACCATTAGGCTTGTCACTCAATGTAGAGCCACCTGAAAAGGAAAGAAAAGTAATAAAAAGTGACAGGAAAGATGGGAGAAATAGGAAGAGACGAGGACAGACACAAAAAGAGAATGATAAAGGTGAAGAAAGAAGTAGGCAGCACTACATCAAGTGAGTGGATGATGGTGAGAAATAGGGAACGAGGAGGGCAGACATGGGAATAGACTGATAAAGGTGAAGGAAGAAGTAGGCAGCACTACATCAAGTGAGTGGATGTTGGTCGCCACCTTGAAATCACATCCATTAATCCTTGAAGTAGTCGGTCACCTCCAATATTTTGCTCAGTTGCCGCTGTGTTGGTCTCGTCATTACCGTATGTGTTGTGTCTTTGGCCTTCTCATGTTTATATTGAGTGCGGTAGGTTCCTCGTGCTCCATCTCCTGTTTGGCTTTGTTGAGTGACATGTCTTGGTGCTGCGGAGGAGCCAAATAATGCCACTCCTCATGACATCACGAAATAATGCCACTCCTCATGACATCACCAAATAATGCCACTCCTCATGACATCATCAAATAATGCCACTCCTCATGACATCATCAAATAATGCCACTCCTCATGACATCACTAAATAATGCCACTCCTCATGACATCACCAATTAATGCCACTCCTCATGACAGCACCAAATAATGCCACTCCTCATATCATCATCAAATAATGCCACTCCTCATGACCACCAAATAATGCCACTCCTCATGACATCACCAAATAATGCCACTCCTCATGACATCAACAAATAATGCCACTCCTCATGACAAACCTTGCCCCGGTGTTCTTTTGGCCTCTTGCACTGGTACCCTAAGTGCAACAGTGAAGGGTGTTGCCAGGACTGACGTGTGCACGGGTACTTAGCGTCACCCTCGTTGGATGGCTGCCAGACACTGCCCCTTACTGACGCTATGTTTATTATCATATTCTCTCAGTGGCAACACTTCCAAAATGGCTGGAGTGTCGTAACATGAGCACGGACCCCCTGCTGTGATGGTAGGTGAACCTCTAGGTCACCCCAGTCCTCTGTGTTCAACCAAGCCACCTCCAGCCCAGAGTGTGCATTGCCTTACATGGCCGTGCACAGTAAACACCCTGGAATGTACTGGTATTGTGATGAGGAGGGGTGGACTGAGATGGTTTGGGTATTTGGGGAGGGTGGAGAATGACAGATGGGTGTAGAAAGTGAGAAGTGTGTTGGAATGATCTCCTGACTGAATGGCTACATCAGACTGATAGTGTTTGGTGGGAACAAAATCACTTTTATTGCTGTGTGGCAACTACAGTATAAGTGCCATGTCCAGGCCAGCTGTACGGTGCTATCATAGCTTCGTTTTTCGTCTCGTTTCGTTTATAAAGGCTCCATCCTGCTTGCATGCATCGGCCTTGGTCACGTAATGGCGGCTCTCCATGATGCTTGATCTCTGGCAGCCTCCCTATCCAGTCCCTTATCCCTGAGGTCACACTCATTGACCTCGCCCCAGGCTTTCTTCGGTCTGCTTCTCGCAACCCTAACCCTAATGTTCACACCTCTCACTTTCTGCTGCCTTATTACTTGGCAAATTATTAACAAGGCAAATGCTAAACACTTACGGTCATATTAAAAGTGTTCAGGAACGACAAAAGCAATTCTCGGCGCAAATCGTGTGTAGGTGAACAGTGAATGAGTTTGGCATAGTATGATGGCCAGCATCACTTCACGATTAGAAATTATAAACGGATGTAATCAATTCGTGCTTAGCCTCTCACTCTCCATCCCCCCAACTTACACCTCCCTCTCTCATACACCTCTCTACTCCATCCCTCTATCTCATCCTCGATCTCCCCCTCCTCTCCCCTCCTTCACTTCACTCACATACACTCTTTTATCGTGCAGGGATAGACTATCCAATGTATTAGGTACATGGTTAGTCACTTTATTATTTGTCGTGTGTAGATAAACTTATGTCTTTATGTCGCTTAATTAGTTACAGTTTAGCATTTACTGAAGATTTATTTTGGTATTTTAATCATTTAACTTCAATACACTCCAATCAGGATATGTTTTATTTCATGATTCATAGTACACCTGCTATGCTCATAATACACGAGTATACCATAACATTTGTATAAAAATTACGTTTTCTTTCATTGTGTATTTTACGGTAACGCTGAGACAGATAAGGAAGTAAAGGAGCGTTGTGGTGTTGATGTGGATGTGGAGTTACGTGAAGAGACAGACAGACAAAGGAGTAGCGTAGAGTTGTTGATGTGGATATTGCGTTAGTGGAGACAGACAGACAAATGAGGAAGTAAAGGAGCGTTGTTTTGTTGATGTGGATGTAGAGTTGCGTGGAGAGACAAACAGACAAATGAGAAAGTGAAAAAGCGTTGCGTTGATGTGGATGTGGAGTTACGTGGAAAGGCAGACAGATAAATGAAAAAGTAAAGAAGCGTTGTGGTGTTGATGTGGATGGGGAGTTAACAGAGATAGAGAGACAATGAGGAAGTGGAAGGTTGTAGTGGTGTTGATGTGGATTTGGAGTTGCATGGAGGGACAGACAGACAAACGAGGAAGTAAAGGAGAGTTATGGTGTTAATGTGGATGTGGAGTTACGTGGAGCGACAGACAAACATATGAGGAAGTGAAGGAGCGTTGTGGTATCGATATGGATGTGATTGAAAGTGTTGGGAGAAGTACCTTGAGATCATTTGGCCATGTGGAGATAATGGAGATTGAGAGACTGACTAGGAGAGTGTATGTGAGTGAAGTGCAGCGTGAGAAAGGGAGAGGGAGGCCGAGGAAGAGGTGGAGGGATGTGGTGGTGAGAAGAAAGAGGAAAGTGTAAGCAGGAGGGAAGACAGACTGATGCTGAAGGACAAGATGACATGGAAGCTGTTTTTGGCAAAGCACTTCTTCGTGACTAGCATCATATGAGAGTTTATTTCACGTAGCTAAGTGGCAGAATAAGGCAATGCTTCGGCTTCACTTACATAGCACTTCTTAGTGACTAGCATCGTATTCCAGTGTTAATCTATTGTTATATCTCAGCAGTGATGATGGAGAATGGGCAATAAATACGATAATCATTTCGTTTCATTTTTTCTTTTCTTTTCGTTTCCTTTATAAAGGCTCCAACATGCATGCGTCGGCTTAGTCACCTAATGGCTGTTCTCCATGCTGCTCGATCTCTGGCAGCCTCCCTGTTCAATCCCTTATTATCTCGTCTCAGGTCTTTTTCGGTCTGTCTCTCGCAACCCAACCCCCAATATTAACACTTTTCACTTTCTGCACCCAATAGTCATCCCCCGTCCTCTCCACATGCCCAAACCATCTCAGTCTACCCCTCCTCATCACAGCACCAATACACTCCAGTCCCATCCTTTCTCCCAAACCATCCCAGTCTATCCCTCCTCATCACAACACCAATACACTCCAGTCCCATCCATCCTCCCAAACCATCTCAATCTACCCCTCCTCATCACAACACCAATACACTCCAGTCCCATCCATCCTCCCAAACCATCTCAATCTACCCCTCCTCATCACAACACCAATACACTCCAGTCCCATCCTTCCTCCCAGACCATCTCAGTCTACCCCTCCTCATCACATCACCAACACACTCCAGTCCCATCCTACCTCCCAAACCATCCCAGTCTACCCCTCCTCATCACAACACCAGTACACTCCAGTCCCATCCTTCCTCCCAAACCATCTCAATCTATCCCTTCTCATTACAGCATCAATACACTCCAGTCACATCCTACCTCTCAAACCATCTCAATCTACCCCTCCTCATCATAACACCAGTACATTTCAGTCACATCCTACCTCCCAAACCATCTCAATCTACCCCTCCTCATCACATCACCAACACACTCCAGTCCCATCCTTCCTCCCAAACCATCTCAATCTATCCCTTCTCATTACAGCATCAATACACTCCAGTCACATCCTACCTCCCAAACCATCTCAATCTATCCCTCCTCATCATAACACCAGTACATTTCAGTCACATCCTACCTCTCGACTCTTCCATCGTAAATCCAGCCCCCCCAGGCCTTGCACTCAGGGACGCACTACACATCCACCTAACTATTGTCATTTCTGTACATTTGAGCCTGCGAATATCCTCTTCCTTTACTGCCCAGGTCTCACTACCATACAGCATTACACTCCTAACACATGCTGCATACAAAGATCCCTTAGCACGGAGGGAGAGTCCTCTCAATGTCAGGAGAGGAAACAGCTCCCTGAACTTCTTCCAACCACTCCTCACTCTAGCCACACAGCTTGCTCCATCATCATCATCATCATCACCATCATTATTATCATCATCATCATCATCACCATCATTATTATCATCATCATCATCATCATCATCATCAACACCATCATCATCATCATCATCATCCGAACCTCCTTTCCCACCTTAAGGAAGGGTGAGGAGTAACAACGTCCAGAAAGCCTAGGTATGCCCAGTTCAATGAGCCACGCTTCCATTCACTCATCATTCAAGCCCCCGGAATCCTGGCTCCATCAGATAAGGAAAAAAAAAACACTTTCACCTCGTTCTGTAGCTTCTCATATACCCACCTGATAAAGTCAATCCGGACGCTGTCACGTTAAAAAGGGCTGCCAAATCCCTGGTTATTTTGCTCCGCACAACATTCATCCAGCCAGCTCGATCTCTTGTCCGACCCTTAGCCTCACCGACTTCCATACATCTCTTACTCACACACTCATCCACCATATCTCTCCACCTTCTCTTTGGCCTACCTTGCCTCCTCCCTCCTTCAAATTCGCTGAGATATACCTTTTTCACCACTCTATTGTTATCCATTCTCTCCACATGACCATGCCATCTCAGTACACTCTCTTCGATTCTGGTGTCACCGACTTCCTCACTCCACATCTTTCACGAGTCACATTATTTCGTATCCTATCCACCCTCTGTACTCCACATACATTCCTCACCAGTCCCATCTCCACTGCTCTTACTCTCGACTTTTCATTTTCATGCCACGCCATAGTCTCACATCGATATGTTAAAGTTTGCACTAACACTCTTGGCACTAACAGTCCTTCATGTATGCCTAGTGCACCTGCAACACTCAAGTCTGTTTCTTATCAAGGCCTTCATAGCACCAGCTACTTTCCTTTCTTGTGTTACTCTACTTTCCACTTCTTTTGCACATTTTCCTCTCCTTTCTATCACTGTACCCTGGTATTTGAACGCTCTCACCAGTTCCAGTCTCTCTCCATTCACTGTAACATCACACTGGGAGTCACCTTCTCCCTCATTAACCATCACTTTACTCTTTTCTACATTTACTCTCAAGGCACGACGCTCACAGACATCAGCAAAACTCTGCACTAGCCAACCAAGTTCTTGTTCGGTATTTGCAAGCAGTACTGCATCATCAGCATACAACAAATTTGAGATATTCCATCCATCACCATTCATTACCAACGCTATCCCTCTCTCCATTACTCGTGTTTTTACTTCTCTCATCACCCCATCCATATATATATACTGAACAACCACGGGGACATCACACAACCTTGTCGCACGCCCACACCGATCGTGAACCATTCACTCAGATGCCCATTTACCCTTACACATGCTTCACTACCATCATCATCATCATTATCATAATAATAATAATAATAATAATAATAATAATAATGAAGACGATGATGATGATATTGATGGTGATGATGATGATGATGATGATAATGGTGATGATGGTGATGATGATGATGATGACGATGATGATGATGATGATGATGATGATGATGATGATGATGATGATGATGATGATGATGATGATTCTTGTCGACAGATAGACGTAAGGAACTGAAGGAATTCCACAGTAAGCCATGAAGAAAGTCAGGGGAAAGCCAGTCAGCCAGCCAGTCAGCCAGCCAGTCAGCCAGCCAGTCAGTAAGCCAGTCAGCCATCACTTACCTGCGTTAAAAGCTAAGTAATATTTCGTCTGTTAGATTAGATAGATAGATAGATAGATAGATGGATGGATGGATGATAGACTGATAGATAGATGGATAAATAAATAGATGGCTGTAGGGATGGAGGGATGGGTGGATAGATACATGGATATATAGAGAGATCAATAGATGGATAGATAGATAGATGGGTGGATAGATAGATAGATAGATAGATAGGAAACTTCACACTGCCACACTTCACTCTAACACACATTGTACACTTCATACTCACACACACACACACACACACACACACACACACACACACACACACACACACACACACACACACGCTGCCTAGGTAAACTCTTTCACTTTTATCTATCAACTACCTTTCATTCTTGCTTGAAGTTTGCTCTCATTCAGCCAATCCCAAAGAAGGGTGACCATTCCCAACCCTCTAACTATCGTCCAATTGCTTTAACATCCTGTGTCTCAAAAGTTTTAGAGTCAATTCTTAACAGAAAATTTTTAAAGCATCTTTCCTATCACAACCTTCTTTCTGATCGTCAGTATGGGTTCCGTCAGGGAAGCTCCACTGGCGATCTTCTCACATACCTTTCAGATTCCTGGTCATCCTCCTTTCGGGACTTTGGCGAAAGCTTTGCCACTGCACTTGACCTCTCAAAGGCTTTCGATCGAGTCTGGCATAAATCTTTAATTTCCAAACTGCCCTCTTACGGGGTCTATCCTTCTCTCTGTGCCTTCATCTATAGCTTCCTTTCTGGTCGTTCTATAGCCGCTGTTGTAGACGGCCATCGTTCTTCTCCTAGATCCATCAACAGTGGTGTTCCTCAGGGCTCTGTCCTATCACCAACTCTCTTCCTTTAATTCATCAATGATCTTCTAAGCTGTACATCTAACCCTATCCACTCGTACGCTGATGACTCCACCCTTCACCTTTTCATTTGGTTCCCGCAACGTCCATCTCAACAGTTACTTCAACAAACAAGGGATGAGGCTATGGCACACCTAATGTCTGACTTGGCCCGTATCTCTGACTGGGGTAAAAATAATCTTGTTGTTTTTAATGCATCAGAGACTCAGTTTTTACACCTATCACCTCGACAAATTCTTCAACAGGAGTACCCACTAATGTTTAATAATATCCAGCTGATTCCTGCATCATCCCTGAACATGCTTGGAGTTTCATTCACTCGGGACTTATCTTGGAAGGATCATATTACATCTCTTGTGAGGTCTTCTTCCATGAGATTAGGTGTGCTAAGCCGACTCCGTGAAATCTTTACCCCTGAGCAGTTGTTGACCTTATACACGGGTTTTATTTGTCCCCGTGTGGCGTACAACTCTCATGTGTGGGGAGGCTCCCCACCCTCTCAATAGGGTGGAATCAAAGGCTTATCGTCGTATTAACTCTCCTCCTCTTACTGACTCCCTTCAACGTCTGTCTCTTCGCCGCACTGTTGCATCTTTATCTCTTTTCTATCGCTACTTCAATGATCACTGCTCCTCTGAACTGTCTGCTTCCATCCCTCCACCTCTACGACGGGCTCGTAGCACCCGTCTAGTAACAAACGCTCATCCCTTTTCTGTCCAAATCTCTAATGCAAGAGTTAACCGTTACTCCCAGTCCTTCATTTATGCAACAAGTCAACTCTGGAACTGTCTCCCTCTGTCTGTATTTCCTGCTTCCTATGATCTCCAGTCTTTCAAACGCAGTGTTTCCAGGCATGTCGAAATGATCGGATCTTGAATTTGGCTCTCATTTGTATTTGTTTCTTCCTTGGAAAGAACTGTTTGCGGGCTTCTGGCCTTTGGTTCCTTCTTCCTTGCATAAAAAAGAAGAACATACTTGGCCCTAATTTATTTAAAAAAAAAAAAAAACTATGAATATTAAAGTTTTCTGTGGCAAGAAATGAATTGATAAATGTGTATGGTGGTGGAGTGGAGTGGGTATATAGCGATGCATTGTGGTGAGCATGCACCCACTCACCCACACACAGACACAGACAGACAGACAGACAGACAGACAGACAGACACACACACACACACACACACACACACACACACACACACACACACACACACACACACACACACACACACACACACTCAAGTATTCTAAGACTGGGCTTGTTGGTGGGGAAGGGAGAGTGTGTGTGTAACTGCAGTGGTGTGGTGAAGTGTGGAGAGGTTGTCATGGT
>NW_027643704.1:0-15000 GCF_032717465.1 Coenobita brevimanus | reverse complement strand
CACACACACACACACACACACACACACACACACACACAATACTCTCTAATGGAACTTGCTGGTGGGAAAATGTGTGTATGTAACTGGTGGTGTGAGAGGTTGCCATGGTAACACACAGGCACCTCCCACTAGTCAACCAAAGACTTCCTTAGCGATATATTTTTGGACAAGGCTGATTAACATCCTTGTGTACGTTTTTTATGCAGATTATGGTAAACCTTGAAGTATTTATACAGCACAGTAGGAGAGCAAGGTGTAATAAGCAAAATAAATAGCTAAGGAAGAGGTGCTAGGGAGTTGTAGAATGAGTTTATAGCTGTAATTTTTATCAGAGCGTTTCATTAATACATCCATTATATTCCGGATCAAAGGCTTTTATCACTGGAATGAATCTTTGTCTCAAAATACGTTATATGGGACACTATTCACCAGCCTCATGTTATCAATGGTGAAGGATGCTCATGCACAATATAATTATTTAAGACTAACTTAGTGTCACGTGGAAGGCTTATATATTCCCGATTCATAATCTAAACATAGTCTACCCCGTAACCGTTCTCTTATATCCCGTTCTCCCTTATCTCGCTTGTGCACTAGATGGCGTGAAGGTAATGGCCTCGCAGTTTTAACGTTGAGTCGTTACTCCGTATCTTTTCTCCTCCGTGGAGTCAAGTACTTCATACTGATATTCATGCTTTCGTGAAGCTGTGGTTCTTCATTCAGAGTCGAGGTGAAATAAACCTGCATGAAATTAGTTAGTTAACCAGGTGCAATGGGACGTGAATAACCTTGCACGGCGCTAGACCAGAGTCCATACGTGAGGGAGTAAGTTGGATACATTAGTGACTGATGTTAGAGGACATCGACAGTGGATCCAGCCGTTGAACTAAAGCTTGATGTATCTAGTGGGAAGGTGGTAGTCGGATATTAACCATTTATGAAGGTATGTTCTATACTTACTACTTGTACAGCTTTATTTTGGACTTACATTTGATAGTGATAGTTTTAAGAATAGGTGATAGGAGTGATTTGAGTGACACTGGTGGTTGAATATTTGTAAATCTGCATTTAATTCATGTGTACAGCTGAAATGTTTATGTATATATTAATCATTGTTACGACAGCCACATATAGAGGGAGGTGGTTTTTGTTTTGGGGGTTGTTCGTAGGAAAGTGCTGGGCTGTAGCAATAACGACGAGTGGGGTAGGTCATCCAGGGAGTGGGTACGGTTTGGTGGGAATTGGCTAGTAGTGATGAGAGGCGCGGTGCAGCATAGCCCCTTCCCTTGTCCCCTGTATTTTTCCATATCGTGGAGCAGTGGCTTTAAACTGCAAGATTAAGGACTGACAACGGGGTTAGTTAGATTTATAGGTACTTTTACATTAAGGTATTGACGAAAATAAAGAAATCGTGAGGGAAATTGGTGTGGTTATATTGAAAAGTGACCTGTGTTCGTCACTTGCTTCACTTTTTCATTTTATTAGTTATGTATTTACCGTCACGTTTTTCGTGGTTAGCCTTTGATAGCTTGTTCAGTTCATGTTGTACTGTTGTTGGTCTGTTCTGATAGTGAACCTTAGTGTGTGTGTGTGTGTGTGTGTGTGTTTTAAGTAATGATCAATTTCTGTTCTACCAGCATTTTTCCACCATATTCTCTCCTACACCCTGACCCTCTGACCCCCATATCCACATTTTGTCCACCATATTGGGTCGGTGGCTGGCACAATGTTGACTCTTCACTACACTTAATTACTGCCTCCATTGTTTTGGTACCTGCAGTATTAGTCTGCCTTTTTTCCCATCAGTCAGCTCTGACTGAATAGGGTTTTGGTCAATTAAATCTTTTATGGTTCGTTCAAGTGTCGCTGTGGAAGGGTTAAAAAAGTCGTTTAACTCCTCTTGACGAGAAAAAATCGTTAACAAGTATTGGTTTAAACCCGCAGTGTCTAGCTGAGCAGACTACAACTGGAGCCAAGCAACCGCCCCTGCAGGGTAGTTTGTCTTGACTAAGTCATGACATTAAATTTCTAAAAACTTTCGTATTATTTGTGTAGAACTAAGTTAATTCTTAAGTACCTCGTGAAACAAGTGGTTTCTTCATTGAGTATATATTTCGTCCACTGTTTGCAAAATTTAATTTTTATCATTGCTTCGTCTGGGATCGAATAGAAAGTTTTCCCCAGTTATTTTCATTCATATTCAACTCTTAAGAGGAATGAGTATGGCTGAGAGGAATGAGTGGCTGAATGTTTGAAACATATTACACATTACATTTTACCAAAGTGTATTAATAATGCTTTAAACTCCACATGTGCCGTGGCTGCTCAGTCGAGTTGAGAAGACTGGTGAGTTGACGATGATGTCACTGCAAAACCAACGTGACCTGGATGGGTGAGAGGTCTCGCTAAAAGCAGTAGCCGGCACACAGCACTCACGGACACATCCCCGCCTCATTTCACTCTCTCTCGCCCCTCTCATACCGTCTACTTCAAGAATTCCAGACTATCGATGTTAAGTACCATCTCAGCAAGTGGCCTACCGCAGCCGCAGACAGCAGCAGTTTGTGGAAGCAGAGAAGGCTGAGCAAGGCGCCTATAGTGCAGTGAAATTTGACTAACGTGTGGCCATAAAAATCCTTGTGAACCCATTAAGTTGTATGGATATGGAAAAAATGTGGAGAATATAGAAAGTGTGGTGGGATATAAAGTGGAAGATATAAGAAATTGCTAAGGACATAGGAAATAAAGGATAAGTGAACAAAGTTAGTAGAAGAAAGTAGTAAGGTATGGCCAGGAAATATTTTGGAAGAAATTGAGAATAACTATGGATTTAGCTATGAAAATAGCTATGTGGAGTAGACTACAAGTTGTCATACACCGTACACTTTACACAGTCATTCTCAGTTAATGTAGTTTTACGTGTGTATTGGGTGTGAATGTATTTACTTTGTAAATCAATACTGTTCTTTCACTTTCCTTAACCTATGCAGACTTACACAACTGTTGTCACTTATAAAAGGGGGGCCTGATTTGAGGAATATTGCATGTGTGGCGGGTAGAGTAATTCTTGAGACATGACTTTCCCATGCTTTGAAGTGATATTCTCCTGCAGCAGACGACGCCCCGCCATAACAAGGCAGTGGGAAGAGTATCGGTTTATTACCTGGATAAATGTCACATTTAGAACTGGACTTTTTTAACAGGGGCACCATAGTCTGCTGCACATCGGCCTGTTATGTGGGTGTATGGTTACTACTCAGCGTTGCATATGGTTTTCTGGGTAACGGGGAACCATTGGGCTTGTTACGTGATGCACTCGCCTGAAGTGGGTAGAATAATAGACAGGAAGGATGAAAGATACAGGAAGAGGAGGACTGAAACAAAGAAGTAGGCAGCACTACAGAAGAGTGGATGTTGTTGCCACCACTACCTATCAGCACGTTAGAGTATAATAAAACTTGTGTCACTGTTAATAAGTATAATTTCATCCCTATAACCTTCTCCCGGAGAGGGTATATAAGCTGTCAGTTCAGTTTGGGGTCCTAAACTTTTGAAATGCATAAAAACTTAGGCGTTAATACTCCTAATTTTCAGAGGAAGGACGTTCTTTGAGACTAACCCATTACGGTGTTTCTATAAAGTGAAAAAATTGCCCTGTAGTAAGACGAGGCTTAGTCTAGGCAATGATGTTAACCCCTTCAAAAGCATGACATTTTCTAATTTACATGTCTCAAAATTATTTAACTTCATATTTGGCTTTGTTTTTTTTCTTTTCAATTTTCTGTTGTAAAAGGCTTGCCGGCTTCTGGCCATTAGTTCCTTCTTCCTTGCCTGAAAAAAATAAGAGGGGGTTAATGAAGGCTATATCTACGACTATATATAAGAACTACAGTCCGAAGAGTCTCAAGTCTTTTAGGGACAGCGTGAATAATTCGTCATAAGACTGAAAGGGGTAAGCATTATTGTTTTAATATTACAGGCGCCCTGGGTTTGTTAGGACGCTGATATACAGAGGGAATTTCGTAGCCAAAATATTGAGGAACCAATAGAGAATGATTCCAACAGAGCTTGATGCTTAGAGGAAAACAGGTCACGAATACCGGCGTGGGTGAGATGGGCAGCTGTCAAAAATAGCGACGTGAAAGGGGAGAGCAAGGAGGGGGGGAGGGAGGGGGGGAAATGGAGAGCGATGGAAGCCGAGGGAGAGATGGAGGGAAAGGGAGGGAAATGGAGGGATGGGGAGATGGAGGAAAGGAGGGAGGGGGGTAAAGGACAAGCAGGGACTGAGGAGAGAATATTTTACATAACAATGGGCAATAGCAAGAGATGCCTTATAACTATTAAACTCTGCCACTCGCACAAACGTTAGGTGATACTGGATATTAGTCTTGGCCATATTTAGCTATATTATTTCTCCATCCCTAAGCAGTTTTTCTTCTTCAGACAACCTAAGAGCACAATGTAACATCTGGCGTATTTGTGAGGGAAGATGAGAGAGACTGGCTGTTGTGGTCTACACGTAGTCAGGAAAGCTACAACGTAGGACAGATTTAGCAGTTTATTTCATCCTTATGCAAGATTTTTCGTGCTAGTCAACCTCAGGGCACGAGTAACAACTGGCGTGTCTGTGTGAGGGAGAATGAGAGAGTTGACAGTTGTGGTTTACACGCGAAGCCAAGCATGTACTCCTGTCAGCTAGCGTCTGTGATTCTTGTTAACATTTACAGAGTCCATGTTACGGATCGCCTTTTTGATAACACGTCCTTTTTAAAGTTTCATTGCTATCTAAAAAAAAAAAAAAAAAAAAAAAAAAGACATTGTTTTGGAGGACTGTTGCTTAATACAGTTCCATTACTTGCTGTAACTTTGATCCTCCATTTTCTTCCAGTACACAGTAGCACCTGTATATAGAAATTACACCCCTGACTTAAAATGGTGCATACAAACACGTGTGAAAATGTTTTCATGCTTCTACGCCCCTTGTCAAATCATATTCTGGTGACGAGACATGCTAGTGTGTGTTAAGGTGCGTGTGCTTGCCTGTGCGTCTTGTAGAATCATGTAGCAATAGTGTGTCAAGGTGCGCGTGTTTGCCTCTACGTCTTGTAAAATCATATGCTAGTGACGGGACATGCAGGAGTGTGTTAGGGTGCGTGTGTTTGCCTTTACGTCTGGTAAAAACATATGCTGGCGACGGGACATGCAAAAGTGTCTCGGCGTGCGTCTACATGCTTCTCTTGTCTCCCTGTCTGCTTCACTGCCTGCCGAGCCTACCTCTTCCAACAACACGGAACACTGGAGGATATTAATATTCCAGTCAACGCAGGTGCATGTGCGTGCGTGCGTGCGTGTCATCATTATTATTATCATCGTCGTTGTCGTCGTTATCTTCCTCCTCCTCCTCCTCCTCCTCCTCCGTGGCTGTGTCTCCCTGCAGGGCAACACTTTACAAAAGGTGGTGTTCGTGCTGGCTGACGATACATCCTGAAACCTTCCTTAAATACCTTGCCTAATGGGTCAAAGTATCCTCGTGTGTTACTAAGGCAAACTAAACGGATAATAATATAGCACTTAAAGCAACAATAAGGTGTGATACGCAAAATAATTGGCTTAAGAAGAAGTGTCGCGATGTGCCATGCCAACGAGAGGGGCATAAATGGTGTGTCGTGTGGTCGTAAAGCTTAGTTAATTACCGGGAACATCACCCACACTGTTAACGCCAAGCCTTTCTCCTCCCTGTCAGTGCCGCCGTCACCACCTTTTCCTCCCTCTTCTTGTCTTCATTACCTGTCAGCCTTCGTCCCCAGGTGCTGAGGAGGAGCCTACACGTGGTGGCACTGCGCACTCATAGTTTCCTGCACCTCGCCATGAGAAGGGCCTTGGTCTGACTCTTGTGAGACGCTGTCTACCACACTGGGGTTACGGATATCTACACGTTGCATGTACTGTACTGTACCTGTACGACGGTCCCGTAGGAGCAGTTTCTGATTGTGGTCGACGGGTCTGCTTAGCTAGACTAACCTATGTTAAGCAACAACCTGCTCTGTCTACCCGTCCGTCTGACTGCCTGTCTCACCCTTTGAGTCTCCTGTCCATTGGCAATAGCCACCATGCATTTCAGATAGCAGAACCCTCAGGCACATTAGTCATGCAGACATATCACTCGTATCTTCCTCATCTTCTGTTGCCATCATGCACTTCGGTAAACAGACTCTCCATGCACACCCTCCCCACGGCGAGGTGCAGGGAAATATATGGAGGTTTGGCTCGCGGATGCATGTCGCAGCTGCTCCACCCAGGGTGTCCAACGCCACCACGCACAGGCTTTTCATCAGCGCCAGGCAAAACATATAGGAATATATAGTATGCAGGCAAGAAAGCAATCTAGTTGGCTGGCAGGCTGACAGGTAGGCAGGTGGTGTTAAAAATAATAATTAAAAAAAAAAAAATGACAAAAGAGGCAAGATATACACAGTAAAATCTGAAAAAAAAAAAAAAAGACAAAGAAGGCAAGAAATGTACAATGAAAAAAAATGACAGAGGAGGAAATATATATACACTGACGATGACTAATTTCTGGCCAGGGATGCCCCCTTCCTACTGCTGTATACCCAGGTAAGAGGGTAGAGGGGGACGAAACGACCTCCACCCCAACCCCCCCATACCCCTACCCACCCATCCCCCACCCGTCATTCTTAACTCGCAGTTACATCTGAAGCTGATTTCCTGCTTAACATTCTTGGTGCCACTGCTGATACAAACATAAAACACTGGGACGTGTTACAAGTATATAATATAACCATCAACACGCCGCAGCAAGAACACAATGCTTTATGATGGTGACGGTAAAACAAACACGTTAACATTGGCCAACTCAGGCCCCGTGTGTTTGGTGCACCGCTTAGCACGCACACACACACACACACACACACACACACACACACACACACACACACACACGCACACGCACACGCGCACGCGCACGCGCACGCACACGCGCACACACGCACACGCACACGCACACGCACACACGCACACGCACACGCACACGCACACGCACACGCACACGCACACGCACACGCACACGCACACGCACACAGCACACAGCACACAGCACACAGCACACACACGCACGTACGCACCCGAGGCACAAGGCCTGGGATGGCAGTGGTTAACGTTTTTGTTTTAGTGTCAACTTTTGAATGCATTAATTTCTTGCTGCAGCGTGTTCATAGTTCTAATATATACTTTTGACCTATCCTAGTGTTTTATGTTTGTGTATTAGTAATGTGACTATCAGTGTAAAGTATGAGGTTAGCCTGAGATGTAACTGCCAGTTAAGAATGACGAGTGGGGGGTTGGGTGGGGTAAGGGTATCGGGGAGGGTGGGGTGCTGGGGTAGAGGCGGGTGGAGCTCGTTCCGTCCCCCCCTCCCGTCGTCTTCCCTGGGTATATAGGGGTAAGAAGGGGGCACCCCTGAGCAGAAAGTAATGATCGTGAGTGTACAATAGAATCAGCAAAACAAGAGGCAGACGAGACAGGAAAGCCTAACATAAAGCTGAAGATGGGAGTAAAATCAAGACCCTAAGCAGGAAAACTTGGTGTTTGACAAAGTGAGGCTGACGGTGTTGACAGTTCTTTATGACTTGTCTTTTACCTGCTCCTTTTTATTTTTCATATCTATTCATTCACTTTCATCTCTCCCTCATTCATTCCTTCATCTCTTATTCTTCTCTCATTAATTCATTCGTTTCCCTTTCTTCGTCAGCCATTTTTCACTTCCATATGTCCTGATGTGACTGGCTTCCTCCCACGTGCAGTGAGAAATCTTAGTAGTACTGGTAGCTGATACAGCCTCAAGTTCATCTGAAATGTGAACCCAGTAAACACCTGGCTAAAGTTACCCTTCTGCTACAGTCCACCATTACTCTTTTGGGGAATAGGGTGGCAACTGAGGGACGTTTGTGTGACCAGGCATCAGAGCCACGCGGTCTTATCGAAGCCACGAGGCCAAGACCCTCCTCTCCAGCACCTGTTATTGCTATGACAGGATTTACACAAAGAACAGCAAGCTTACCTGTATTTTTTTATGGAAGGCTGCAGATGAGAGAGAGAGTCAGTCCTGTATTCTCGTCGTGTAAGGGGGCTCCCTAACACCTCTTCCTTAGCGATTTATCTTCCAAACCACTCATTATTATCCCCGGGTTTCCTCCTTATGTCTTTTCAATATCGACATAGATTGCATGAATAACACACAAGTATATAGTAACGGAGCAGAATTAGAAATAAATCGGTAAGGAGGAGGTGTTAGTAAGCTTCATAGCCTTACTAGGATACCGCCCTCAGCCTGCAGTCCACCAGGTTCGCGTTTTAGACGAACCTGGAACTTCAAATTGTACTTCTAATCCTCGTCTCCTTCTTGTTCTTTTAAAAAATCTTAATTTACGACAGAAATAAGATCGTAAGTTTTTTTCCAGCATCATCATCCCTGTTTCTACGACCTCCGACTCGCCTCCGTCTCTCTCTCTCTCTCGTTACTCCACATCTTTTTTTTTTTTTTTTTTTTATGCGAGGAAGATGGAACCAAAGGCCACGAGCCCGCAATAACTGTTCCTTCCAAGAGAAGAACAAAATACAAGAGAGAGCCAAATTCAAGATCCGATCATTTCGAGATGCCTGGACACACTGCGTTTAAAAGACTGGAGATCATAGGAAGCAGGAAATACAGACAGAGGGAGACAGTTCCAGACGTCATACTTCTTGTCCATGCTTTGAAATTTACTGCAGAAGTTAAAGATATTTGTTTCCTATGTCTTTACTCTTGAGTTTGTACTTAAGTTGGCGCTTGAGTTGGAATTTAATTTGGCACTTGAGTTGGGACCACGTTTTGCACCTGAGTTGGCACTTAAGTTTGCGCTTGAGTAGGGACTTTTGTACGTAGGTTGGCCCTTGAGTTGGGACTTAGTTTGGTGCTTGAGTTGGGACTTAGTTTGGTGCTTGAGTTGGGACTTAGGCTGGCACTTGGGTTGGGACATACGTTGGCGTTTGAGCTGAGACTTAAGTTGGAGCTTGAGTTTGGACTTAAGGTAGCGCTTGAGTTAGGACGTGAGTTCGTACTTGTGTTAGGACTTAAGTTGGTACTTGTGTTGGGACCCAAGTTGGTACCTGTGTTGGGACTTAATTTGGCACTTGAGTTTGAACTTTAGTTGCTACTTGAGTTGGGGTTTAAACTGACACTTGTGTTGGGATTTAAGTTGGCAATTGTAAAGTTGGCACTTGTTTTGGGACTTAAGTTGACACTTGAGTCGGAGCTTAACACTTGAGTTGGCATTTAAGTCACCACTTGAGTTGGCACTTCAGTTGTCACTTTAATTGACAGTTGAGTTGGGCCTTGTATTGGGATTTGAGTTGGGCCTTGAGTTGTGACTTGACACTTGAGTTGGCACTTGAATTGGCATTTGAGCTGACACTATTTGGCACTTGAGTTTGCACTTAAGTTGACATTTGAGTTGGCACTTTTGTTCACACTTAAGTTGGCACTTACATTGAATTTGGCACTTACGTTTTTATTTTCTCTTATCATACTTCAGAACCACAGGTGTTTAGTGATAAAGTGGACGGGCGTTTGAACCGAGTGTGAGACACAAGTGTTGTTGGCGTCACTTCATAGGCTGTTGCTTGGATTTCCTGGATTTCCCTCCATTGTCCTCCTTACTGCGATCTTGCCTTGTTCCCGCTGCACCCTCCAAAGGTATGCTATTTGGCTTCTGCTAATTCTGTACTCGTTTTACTCTAACTTGGCCCAAATTTTCCATCCCTTCAACCTGAATGCTGAGTTGTAGCAATAGATTAATGCTAGAAAATGTAAGTCACAAAAAAGTGGTATGGAAAGGGAGCCGTAGCGTTGTCCGTTTCTGCCAATGACCCATGTGAAGTAAGCTGCAAAAGGACGAAAATTTGGGCCATTTACAATGAAAAAATAATATACTGCGTGATACAATGATAATCTAGGACGTTGTGGAGAGTTGAGAAGTTTGTGGTTTGCAATAGAGGGACAGGAAGACAGAGACAGACAGACAGAAGACAGACAGACGCAGGGTAAGGAGACAGACAGAGGAGACGAAGCGTCGCGTTATTATGAGTGTAGTTGACTTCATAGAACATTGCATTATAGTTGTGCCCAAACTTTAATAGCACGTCTTCTTATGTATAACCAAAGTCGTTTGACGGGTAGTGAACTAACACACACACACACACACACACACACACACACACACACACACACACACACACACACACACACACACACACACACACACACACACACACACACACACACACACACACACACACACACACATGCAACTACATCAAACCGTTCATGCCTTACTCCACCGTGAACACAACACATCCACATACCCAACAACACCCCCCACACACACACACATACATAGCCACACACAACCACATACTCGTATAACAACACACACACACACACACACACACACACACACATACACACACACACACACACACACACACACACACACACACACACACACACACACACACACACACACACACACACACACACACACACACACACACACACACACACACACACACACACACACACATACATAACCACACACAACGACATACTCGTATAACCACACACACACACACACACACACACACACACACACACACACACACACACACACACACACACACACACACACGTACAAATACACACACGTACACTGAGGAATGGTGAGGCAGAGACTGGCAGGGAGAGGCAGAAACGGGTGGGAAAAAGCAGGGAGAGGGAGGCAGAGCCAGGGTGAGGCAGGGAAAAGCACTGTAGTGAATATAATGTGTCTGTGTTTTTGTCTTTAGCTGTAGGCAATGACGGAGAGAGAGAGAGAGAGAGAGAGAGAGAGAGAGAGGGGGGGGAGGGGGATCACACAGACGTTTCGATCCAGAAAAGCTGGTCAAACCTTAGCAGAAAAAATTATATCTTGGCCATAAGAAGGGATTTTTTTCATGACAGTTTTTTTTAATACACACAAGATTGTGAACAGGCATAAGAGTAACTGCGTATACACACACACACACACACCGCTCGCTGGTGCAGTGGTAACGTTCTCGCTTGCCAACTGGTGGACGGGAGTTCGCGCCTCGCTCAGGTTGCGAAAAGTTTCACTGACGAAGTGGGTGGTTACTGTCCCCCTAGAGCAAGGGGACGGGTGTGTGCGTGTGTGAAGGTTACAGCCTTGCCCTTAGATCGGACTATATGAGCTCTCAGCTCCCTTCCGGGAGGGTAAAAGCTGACGATCACGACCATCAAGTGATCCTGACCAACCCGGTGAATTACACACACACACACACACACACACACTCTCTCTCTCTCTCTCTGCTGCTCCAAGGAAAGTCATCAAACGTCACTATAGCTGTGGTACCCTCCGTCTGAACCTACTTTCTACCCACTGACCTACTCTCATTCTAGTAGTTCAGTTACTCTTCTAGGAGCTGCCTAGCATGGGCCAACCGGCCTACTGCAGTTATCCTCTCTTCTTATGTTCTTATGTTATGTTCTCTCTCATTTTCCGCAGTCTCTTCCCACTCCCCTTCCACTGCCACTCTCCCCACTCCCCTCTCATTCTCCCCACTCTCCCCATTCCCCTCTCACACTCCTCACACCCTCTCTCATTTTCTGCAATCCTTTCCCACGTCCACTCTGCCTACTCTCCCCACTCCCCTCTCACTTTCCCCACTCCCTTTCCCGTCCGACTCTCCCCATTTCAATATAGTCTTGTGTGTGTGTGTGTGTGAGTGTGTGTGTGTGTGTGTGTGAGGTAATTGACCTAACATTTGATTTACATTCATATGGCAATGGGATTAAATAAAATTAAGGATTACTGACTTGGATTGTACTAGAATTTTCTGTGAAAAATTGTGTTTAAATCAGACTATGATAAAACTCAACCACTTAACGGGTCAAGTAGCAATGCTGCAGCCGGCCCTACAGTAAATACCTAATCCAAATCATTATTTATATACTATTGTATAATCAAATCTATAAATTAATCACTTAACTCTGTAGGCCTACAGTGGGCAAGGAATATACGAGATACGTACCGCAAAACAAATGTCAAATAATAGAAATATACTGTATATAATAACCATTATCATATGCTTCTCGTAATTACTTACATGTCTCCCATCTAAAAGTATACACTATTCTATGTTAATTATAGCTTGACCAGAAATATTACCTTATAAGTCTGTAACACACACACACACACACACACACACACACACACACACACGCTAAAACATAAGGTTATATCTTAAAACATTGGTCAGGGAAACAATTAGGTTATCCTATCTACAAGTCAGTATTTGTCATCTGGATTATTCTGGACAGTGGACAGTCACATTGGAATAATTAAGCACGGCAATGGGTACGGAAAAGGCACGGAAAAAAAAGTAATTTCGTACCGTACCGTACTTAAAGAAATGTCGTACCGTAATTTGGCACCGTTCTTACTGGTGAAAAAATACCATACCGTACCGTACTTCCCTGCAGTACCGTCCCGTACTTTTGGGGCGCAAACGTGTGTGTGTGTGTGTGTGTGTGTGTGGAGGGGGGAGGGGAGAGGAAGAGGAGGAGGAGGAATTATAGAGGAAAGAGTACATAAAGAGAAGAATGCAAGGAAGGTGGAAGGAAGAATGTGGAAAGGAGCAGAGAGGAGAAAGAAAAGATGAAGTTAAGGGGTATATGGAAAAGAGAATGGAACAGAGAGGGATACATGAGAGAGAGGGGAGAGAGAAAGAGAAACAACAGGAAAGGGAAGGAAAAGAAAGCAAAAGGGAAAAAAGAGGAGATGAAAGGGGGAAAGGAGGTAGGATACAGGAAAGAACATAAGAACATAAGAAGAGAGGATAACTGCAGTAGGCCGGTTGGCCCATGCTAGGCAGCTCCTAGAAGAGTAACTGAACTACTAGAATGAGATAAGGATAGCAAAGAAGAAGGCTCTCCCCCTCCCTCCAAACCCTCCAGCCGAAGCCGGCAGGAAAAAGTCAGAAAGAACACCAAGCCGTATAGAAAAACTGGCGTGGACATTTTACAGGAAAGTGTGAACGGAGAATAGAGACTATCATAGTGTAACCTGAAAAGAAAAAAATTTTGAATTAGTATTGGTTATAAGATTTTCTTTTTTCTATATCCACCCCTTATTAGTCATATGCTTATCTAGCCTATGCTTGAAACTCTCAATGGAAGAGGCAGCAACTACTTTACTAGGTAGCTTATTCCATTCGTCTACTACTCTATTACCAAACCAATTGCTACCTATTTCCTTACTGAAACGGAATTTTTCTAGTTTGAAACCATTATTTCTAGTTCTATCCTGTATGCTCACTTTAAGTACCTTGCTGATATCTCCCTTATTTATACCCTTCATCCACTTAAACACCTCAATTAAGTCTCCCCTTACTCTACGCCTCTCTAGCGATTGCAGACCTAGTCTTTTCAGTCTGTCTTCATATGACAGGTTCCGGACGTCATGTATCATTTTTGTCATTCTTCTCTGTACATTTTCTAACGAATTAATATCCATTCTATAGTAAGGACACCAAAATTGTACTGGGTAGTCTAAATGTGGCCTTACTAATGCTAGATAAAGTTTCATTATTACTTTAGATGATCTATTGCTCACGCAATAGTATTACGGGATATCTAAACACGATAACCTTGGTGCATCTCTCCCTCTCCTCCGGAACCTGCAGTGTCACACCCTCAAAACCAGTCGTGGTCAGCATCTCCACTGCCTCCTGACTTCCTACTGTGACGTAAGGACTCTGCCTACCTTCCTTAAACAGGACCTCGAACCGTCGATATGCAAGTCCAAGCTTCACCGTCCAGAGTAGTTTTTGGTGATAATTTAGGTCAGCGTTGGTGGGGAAGAGAAGCCTCACTCTATTCCTTGGGGTGGCCTCGTCACGGTCCTGGCTAGGCATTGCTCCTGACCCACGTGGTGTAGTCGGCTGCACTCCAGCTGCCTTCCCCGTATCACATGGTATAGAAACACCTCCATCTACCCCACACGACTTATTCTTTACCTTTTTGTTGTCTCTGTCCTCTTCTTCATCACTCGCTTCCCTCTCGCTGCCGCGTATCATCCTCTTTCTCTTCTCTCTTGTACTGATGACCTCCGTAAACCCGGTATCCATATCTATTTCTTCCTCGTTGTCACCCAAGGAGGCCTCCCTTCCCTCGTTCATGGCCATGGCACTAGCCATTTCAGGGGACGTTGGTTTTGTAGTGCATCCGATCAGTTTCAACTCAGTTGTTAAATTACTGTGTGATGAAGACTGAAAAGACTAAGTCTGCATTCGCTAGAGAGGCGTAGAGTAAGGGGAGACTTATTTGAGGTGTTTAAGTGGATGAATGGTATAAATAAGGGAGATATTAGCAAGGTACTTAAAAGTGAGCGTACAGGATAGAACTAGAAATAATGGTTTCAAACTAGAAAAATTCCGTTTCAGTAAGGAAATAGGTAGAAATTGGTTTGGTAATAGAGTAGTAGACGAATGGAATAAGCTACCTTGTAAAGTAGTTGCCCCCTCTTCCATAGAGAGTTTCAAGCATAGGCTAGATAAGCATATGACTAATAAGGGGTGGATATAGAATAAAGAAAATCTTATAACCAATACTAATTCATAATTTTTCCTTTTCAGGTTACACTGTGATAGTTTCTATTCTCCTTTCACACTTTCCTGTAAAATGTCCACGCCAGTTTTTCTATACGGCGTGGTGTTCTTTCTGACTTTTTCCTGCCGGCTTCGGCTGGAGGGTTTGGAGGGCGGGGGAGAGCCTTCTTCTTTGCTATCCTTATCTCATTCTAGTAGTTCAGTTACTCTTCTAGGAGCTGCCTAGCATGGGCCAACCGGCCTACTGCAGTTGTCCTCTCTTCTTATGTTCTTATGTTCTGG
>NW_027643703.1:167500-217500 GCF_032717465.1 Coenobita brevimanus | reverse complement strand
TTCTTCTACCCCATCTTTCTCTTCCCATTCCGTTTGTTCGTCTTCCTGTTCCTCTTCCTCTTCCTTTTCCTCTCCCTTTTCCTCCCCCTTTTCTCTTCCTTCATTTCGTACTTCCTCCTCCTCTTTCTCTTCCCCCTTTTCCATTTTTTTTCTCCTCCTCTTCTCGTTTCTCGTCATCCTCTTCCTCCTCTTCCTTTCCTTCCTCCTCTTCCTTTCCTTCCTCCTCTGCTTTTACCTCTTCCTCTTCTTCTCCATCATCCTGTTCCTTTTCCTCCTCGTCCTCCACGTCTTCCTGCTATTCTTCCTCATCTTACACCTCTTCCTTCTTTTCTTCCTCCTCCTGCCTCTCCTTCCTCCTCTTCTTCCCCCTGTTCTTCCTCATCCTCTTCCTAATCTTCCTCCTCTTCCTAACCTTCCTTCTCTTCCTCTCCTTCCGTCTTTTATTTCTTTTTTTTTCTTTCTCTTTTTCATTCATCTCATTTCCTTTTATTTTCTCCTACTTTCTTCTCCTTTCCTCTTTCTCTTTGGCTCCCTTTTTCTTCTCCATTCTTTCTCCTTTCGTCTCCTTTCGTTCCTCTTCTCTCCATATTTTTCTTCTCTTCTTCCTTCCGTTGTCTCCTTCCTTCTCTCATTTATTTCTTCCCTCCTTTCTTCTTTTTTCTCTCCTTTCGTCGTCCTTTCTTCCTTTTCCTTCATTCATCTTCCTTACCTTCTTTTTCTTCTCTTTTCTCTCCATTCTTCATTCTTTTCTCCTTTCTTCTCTCATGTCTTCGTTCATCTTTCTCCTATATTCTTCATTCTTTTTTCTTTCGTCTTTCTTCTTTTTCCTTTGTTTTCCTTATTTCTCATTTCCTCTTTTTCTTCGCCTTTGCTCTTTCTTCGTTCTAATTTCTTCTCCTTCTTTGTCCCTTTTTGTTTCCTTTCATCTTTATTTTCGTTTCTGATTTCCTCCTCCTCCTCCTCATCATCATCCTCATCCATTTCACTCCTCATCGAAAGAAAAATACAAAACGAAATGTTTCCTGAAAATAGGCAGATTTTGAAGGGACTCTGTTGATAGATTTCCTAACTTTTACTATCCTGTTCCTGTCTCTGGATCCCTCCCGTCCCATGTATTTGGGCAAGAGAGTTAGCCTAATATGATGGTAATTCTGTCAGTTAACACTCACTCCCCTTTATTAACTTACTTCGGCCCTTTTGGTTGGATTCACAGTCGTCTTTGGTGATGGTAGGAGGAGGAAGGGAAATGGTTTGAGTGGAAGGAGGAAAGAAGAGCTAGTGGAGAGAGGAAAGGGAGTTAGGAGGAATGGGAGGTGAACTGAGGGAAGGGAAGATGTGATGCCAAGTAGTTTTC
Source organism: Coenobita brevimanus (assembly GCF_032717465.1). Lineage (NCBI taxonomy): Eukaryota > Metazoa > Arthropoda > Malacostraca > Decapoda > Coenobitidae > Coenobita > Coenobita brevimanus. The sequence continues at coordinate 216,146 of NW_027643703.1, read as the reverse complement.
TGAGGAGGTGAAGGAGAACTTGAGGAGCAGGGAGTGCGGTTAAGTTCTTGGAATCAACTAGTTCTTAGCAAGCCGAATAAAGTCGACAGGAGAGAGCCAGACCGAATTTAACACCTTTTCTACGTGAGAGCTCCCCAAACCTAAAGTATAATCATGTGTGAATAACAAGTAAAATATGAAGGACGTCATCATTGGGAAGAGGTTATGGAAATTGCCTCCCCTAAGCCGAAGAATATCAGTCAGTAGCGTAGGTAAGATAAACACGAGACGTCACCTCCATTAGAGGCTGATGTATATATTGCCATCGTAGGTAATGGGGTAATTGATGTAGAATACAACACCCTGAATATGAGAACTCTTCTGAATAAAATTATCCGGAGTTAGCCAGCATAAAATGAATAGAGATCATCGTAGTGACGGGATTAAGGCCTTTCACGGTATTGTGTGTTAGTATTCCATGTGTAATCCACTTGATTGAGGATATATTGTGACGCGCAGTCCTAATATTCTAAGTACATTATTACATTTCCCTGACATTAAATCCTTTCGGTACGATGACGTTCAGCTTAATTTGTTTGTGTTGTTGCCGCCACTGTTTCAGGTGAACCCCTTCAATATGGTTTGTTACGTGTGGCCGATACACAATGCTTATATTCATATGTAATATTCAGAATCTTTAATATTCATTTATTAGTACCATGCGTAGCATTCTGTGAACGAGTTTATAAATATGAGACTGCAGGAAACAGCCTGGCCCAGCTGTGTGTGGATGTTTTTAAGAGCTGTTTCGAACCACCTTCCTGTATCTGCTCACTGAAACTGAAAATGTTTTATTTAGCCAAAAACATGTATACATTAAGAACAATAAAAAACGTGAATATTTCATTGGCTGAGCCTTTTGAGAGAAAAACTCTCGTAAAAGGCACCTGATTTGTAACACTCTTGGGTTGCTGCTCTCTGTTTTGGCTATTTCAAAAGTATTTAATAAATAAAAAAGACAAGCAAACCTAACACAAATAAGTATATAGGCAAGAACACTCACCAAAACAAACATTCACACCTACAGTAAGCAAAAATAATCGTGTCGTGAAATTTGGTGAAAACATAAGCTAACGGGCTAAGCGTCTGATACATTCGGCCGTCTGTCATACAGACGGTTCATAATGTTTCACGAGTTTCATTTAATCTTCGGACAAAACCGCAACACTACTACTGTTGCTCACTGTACATTCACAATATATGCACACTCGTACACTTGCATGCACGCATGCCTGTATTCACAATACATGCATGCACACACATGCACACACACACAAATGCATACTTGCATTGATGATACACATACCTTAATACAAATGATCATATTCACATTCATTGTACAGTCATAAGCAGATTAATTTTCTCTCCTGAATTATTTTATATGTAGCATAATATTAGAGGGATTGAATTATTTGTTTATATTGTTGTATGGAAGAATACCTTAGGGTAGCTGAAGAGCGATTTATTGAATAACTATATACGAATACATATTGAATACTAAGTTAATTACTTTATTGTCCTGGCTCTAATAAACCATAATTAATTGAGACCATACACCTTGGGGGAAGCAGCCTAGGTATATAGATGGATAGATAGATAGTGTATCAGTGCCTGTGTGTATCAGTGCCTATTAGTGCCTGCGTGTATCAGTGCCTGCGTGTATTAGTGTGCGTGCATGCGCTGATCAGTGCTTGTATCAGTGTTTGCGTGAATGAATATGTGCGCACTCTTTCAGCCTCTTCCATTTTGGACTGAAAGAATCGTTCCATTTCCTCCACTTCCAAACCCAGCATCCTCTCACGTTTACCTCATTCAGTTGCATGCACTCACCTCTGCATCATGTTCTCTGTCTCTGCCTCCTTCTCTCTGTCTCAGTCTCTCTCTCGGTCTTTCTACCCTTCTCCTTACCTGATTTCCTCTCCTCAGTTTTCCCTGTCCTCGTAACTGATCCAATCTCTCTCTCTCTAAATCTTCCTCTGCCTGTGCCTCTGTCTCTCTGTTAGTCTCTGCTTCCGTCTGTCTCTTTCTTTGTCTGTCTCGGCAGTTCCACTTAAGGTGAAGAGTTTTGAGATGTCATAAGTTGAATAAAATCTCCTGGTAGTTGCAATAATTAAATCTAGTAGACATCGTATTGAAGGGGTTCATTATAGTGTGGATACCAACAAGCAATTTTATTCATTTAGGAAGCATACTTTCCTAATTGAAAGGGTGAGCTTTAGTCTTCACTTCCCCCTCATTACTGTTAGGTCATCGGATTGAAGGTTAGATGTCATAAGGTTTTGGCCCATATTATATGTGACTCTTGAGATTTCCTAACACGTTTTCCATAGCGAATTATTTTGTACATTACACCTTGGTGTCATTCTGAAGGTTACTGATGGAAATTGTGTCTATATCAAAACAATAAACGCAACATACTAACGAATCCTTAAGGTTTAATACACAAATCCCTAAAAAAAAAAAAAAAAAAAAAAAAAAAAAAAAGGTGCTATGAAACCTATGTCGCTTGGCACTGCGTCGGGAGTGTTTGTAAAGATATTATTGACTGACTTTAGTAAGTGGTTTGTGAGAACTGGTATGTATGTATATGCACTTGAATGTCCACACGTACTTGCTGCTTCTATTTGTCTGTCTATCTATCTGTCTATCTATCTATCCATCATGCTATCTATTATGATTTGTAATTATAATATGGAGTCCTGACATATACACGCTACGTCTCCAATCCTGGCTGAAAGAATTAGAGGGTGTCAGTGTGGGTAGCACACACGTCTACATGTGTATTCTATTCACATGTACACACACACACATGCTACTCTACATATTCTGTTCACACACATGGTACTCTGTATGTGTATTCTGTTAACACATACAAACACATACGCACACACACACTACCCTATGTCTGTCCTGGCCTGAATGTAAGTGTAGTCTATTCATAAACCCACACACATAAACAACTACTCTGTGTGTCCTGGCCTTTGTGTGTATGCATGTGGATATCAGCCAAGTACACACGTTTGCACACACACACACACACACACACACACACACACACACACACACACACTACTGTCCTGGCCTTTGTGTGTGCATGTGGGCATTACTCAAGTACACACAGCTTCAAGCGCGCGCACACACACACACACACACACACACACACACACACACACACACAAAACCACGTCCACCTCGTGCGATACTTGACTTTGGAAGGACCGACCAACAAAAGACCGCAATGCATAAACCACTTTGACAATGCAGTAAATTTAGGCGTTTCGACAGGGACCAAGACTTTTACGAGAGAGTGAAATAGGGAGAGAAAGACTGAAGCCAAAACGTAGGTCACAGAATCAGATGGGAGGAGGGGGTTGTGTTTATAACGCTTTCTGAGTCTTATTTTAAGCCAGTCTTGCCTAACTTATCCATATTTGCTCGAACTGAACCTGGCCTAACCTCGAGTGACCTAATTCAACCTAAAATAACCCAAACTAATCTAACTTAACCTCACCTAACCCAGTCTAATTGTATTTAACCTCACTATCTCACGTAACCTCCCCATACCTAAACTAACTAATTCTGATGCAGCCTAACTGCATCTAACCCTGCCTAATCCTACCCAGTCTCACTTAACCATACCATACCCGACCTAACGAAACCCACTCAAGCCTCAAATGACCAAATCCAACCGAACCTAACCCAGGCTAACCCAACCCAATAGAACCCAACCCAAAATATATCAAAACCGAGCTATTCTAAAGCAATCTAACCTAATCCGTCTATATCTAGTCGATCTGAACCCAACCCAACCAAAAATTATCTAATCAGACCAAACCCTGCCCAAAGTGACCTAACCTAACTTTCGGTCGCCCATAAAATCGCTATATAAGAAATTATGCTCTCTGAAAGTCTACGGGTGTAACAGTCCAAGTTTCGCCGGTTCTGTGTACAAGTAGAAGATGGTGTGTGTGTGTGTCTGTCTGTGTGTGTGTGTGTCTGTGTCTGTGTGTCTGTCTGTCTGTCTGTGTCTGTGTGTGTTTACGGTGTGTGAGTTGTGTTCTGTAAAGAAAAATTTATACTCTCTCTCTCTCTCTCACTCTATATATATATATATATATATATATATATATATATATATATATATATATATATATATCTTTACTCCATGCTACTCTGCATATTATTCTGTTCACACACATGGTACTCTGTATGTGTATTCTGTTAACACATACAAACACATACGCACACACACACATCCCTATGTCTGTCCTGGCCTGAGTGTAATTAAGTGTAGTCTATTCATAAACCCACACACATAAACAACTACTCTGTGTGTCCTGGCCTTTGTGTGTATGCATGTGGATATCAGTCAAGTACACACACACACACACACACACACAAACACACACACACAGACAAACACACACACACACACACACACACACACATATATATATATATATATATATATATATATATATATATATATATATATATATATATATATATATATATATATATATACAAACAGGCACACGTTCACAAACACAGACACAAAGACAACCTAACACAGAACCACACCAGCATCCCACCACACGTCCAGGCACACAGGCAGAGCTCTGCATAGTCTCGCCTCCAAGGACACACGCTATCCCTCCACACAAACACCCACTCCTTTACATATCCAAATCTACACACGTAGCCCTATCGCCACCTACGTAACCTCAACCTCACCTCCACACACGTAGGTCCACCTCAACAGACGTAACCCCACCTCCTATCATTCGTACACTATTACATCTTCACAAATGTTGATTCATATACACATACATATCCATAAATTGACACACAAAGTACTGTTTCTATATGCTTAGCAAAACCTTCATATACATGCAGCTGTCCTTGAACACATAAGGCCACACCGTCCCACACACTACTGCACTTACACACATGCTGCAGATTCACCTTGGACACTGCTATATTCCCCCCCCCCCACACACACACACATATTTATTAACATGCATACCCAAACCTCCATCCACAAAGGATCAGTATGAACTCGGCAATCCCTCCAAACGCAGTGTCCCTCCACGACGCATACACAGGCTCTCCTGTATACACACAGACAATTCAACACACACACACACATATATATATATATATATATATATATATATATATATATATATATATATTGCCCAAGGTATTCTGTTGAAGGCTTACATGTTTTTATGCTCTCGAGTTTCTTTTTCTTTCTCTTTTTTTCCACAGTGTTGTAGTTCTCGTTGGCTGTTTTGTGTTTGGTTTTTGTACTCTCTCTCTCTCTCTCTCTCTCTCTCTCTCTCTCTCTCTCTCTCTCTCTCTCTCTCTCCTCTTTGGGGTGTTTATGCTCCTCTCCTGAACAGCTGTCTTCCTGAACTAAATCAAACAGAAAGGTAACTCTCTCTCTCCCATCCATGAAACTGAAACCAAACAATATTTCCCCATACATTTCAGCGTGTATGATAGTTCTGAGTAGCCAAAATATATGTTTATGCTAAAAAAAAAAAGTTAAAATATAATATATTTCTTGAAATCTGAGGTGCATAGTAATTTCACAGCTCTGTCTTCTGTTCAATTGTTAAAATTTAAACAGAAAGTGTTGTATTTCACAGCTCTTCGCCTTACTTCAGAATGCAAAATATTGTGGGAGTGTAAATATTCTTTGTTTACCTCGCTATCACTGTTCAGATTTCACTGCCTGACGTCTGTGTTGGTACCAGGACATTATCAAGCATTGTCTTGCCTTCCATGTATGCATTTCCTGCTTTCAAATCACTGTTTTCCACTGCTTCTCATTAATAATCTTTTGTCTTCCTGTCTTCCACATTTGCATTTCCTACTTCAATTCACCATCTTACACTTGGTCATTAAGTAACTTATTTTCTCCATCCTCTTTCATGCTCCCATCCTACGCACTCTTTCAGCCTCTTCCATTTTGGACTGAAAGAATCGTTCCATTTCCCCCACTTCGAAACCCCGCATCCTCTCACGTTTACCTCATTCAGTTGCATGCACTCACCTCTGCATCATGTTCTCTGTCTCTGCCTCCTTCTCTCTGTCTCAGTCTCTCTCTCGGACCTTCTACCCTTCTCCTTACCTGATTTCCTCTCCTCAGTTTTCCCTGTTCTTGCAACTGATCCAATCTCTATCTATCTATCTATCTATCTATTGCCAGACGCCTCAATGCCGTTTGGGGTGGCCACAAACAAATCGCCTTCAAGTCGCCCTGTACCCCGCCATTTCACTCCCCTGCTCCCAACTCACACCCCCCTCTCTCATATACCTCTCCACCCCATCTCTCCATCTCATCCTCGGCCTCCCCCTCCCTCTTTCCCCCTCCACCTCACTCACATACACTCTCTTCGTCAGTCTTTGACCCTCCATCCTCTCCACATGGCCAATCTCTCTTCCTCTAAATCTTCCTCTGCCTGTGCCTCTGTCTCTCTGTTAGTCTCTGCATCCGTCTGTCTCTTTCTTTGTCTGTCTCGGTAGTTCCACTTAAGGTGAAGAGTTTTGAGATGTCATAAGTTGAATGAAATCTCCTGGTAGTTGCAATAATTAAATCTAGTAGACATCGTATTGAAGGGGTTCATTATAGTGTGGATACCGACAATCAATTTTATTCATTTAGGAAGCAACCTTTCCTAATTTAAAGGGTGAGCTTTAGTCTTCATGTCCCCCTCATTACTGTTAGGTCATCGGATTGAAGGTTAGATGTCATAAGCTTTTGGGCCATATTATATGTGACTTGAGATTTCCTAACACGTTTTCCATAGCGAATTATTTTGTATATTACACCTTGGTGTCATTCTGAAGGTTACTGATGGAAATTATGTCTATATCAGGAAACCATTTACTATACTGGGTTGTAACCATATAACCAGATTTTGGCGCCTGGTGGGTTAGTGGGTAATTGTGATGTTCCAATTGGATTGAGCTGGTGAAGGTTTATATCTAAGGAGTGGTTGGGGTTGATTGCTTATGTAATGCCACTCAGGTATTAGTGAGGCTGGTCACTCTCATCTTAAATGTCAGGACCAGTTGCCTAGCCCCGGGCTCCTATGCTCCACATGGGGCAATGTAGGATTGGATGATGGATAGATGGATGAATTATTATTAAAAACATCTTGCATTTGGTATTGTCAAGTTATTTAACTCATATTGTCTCCAGATGATAATGTTCTTGCTGCCAACAAGCTACTTTTGTTAATCAAGGTTTGAAAGGAAAGAACTAATGTATAGTATATTTTCAGGTGTGTGAGTTGACTGAGCCATGGAAACCGCCTACAGAGAGGGAGCAGGGGGGGAGAAGAAAGCCAAATTAATACCAACCAGCTGCCACGTTAATACCAGCCAGCTGCCTGGACAGGAAACCAGAAGTTCCCTTTCTCCTACGGTCCACCATCCTCCTCATTTGGCATAGGGAGTTGAGGGAGAAGGAAGGGGAGACTGAGGATAAGGTAGGAATGGGGAGGTATATGAGAGGGGGGGAGCAGTGAAATGGCAGGAGACAGGGTGACTTGGAGGCAATTTGTTTGTGGCCACCCCTTACAGGATTAAGGCATCCTGCTATAGGTAGACAGGTAGTGTAGATTTATTCAAACTAGAGACCAGTATATCATTTTGGTGTGTGTTAGATTTTTTGCTGAGCAGATAGATGATGATTGGATGACATTTGTATGGGGGAGTACATGATGAGGGTTGACAGCACTTATTTAACTTGAAAAGTTGGATGGATTATTGGATGGTTTTTATGAAATGCATGTGTGTGGATAGTTATGCCTGTGTTGTGGTATCAGGATTTCAGGGGCTTGAATGATGTGTGGGGATGTGGCCCATTAGGCATGCCATTGAGACTTAGAGTAGTTCTCGTTATTCTTAAAGTAGTTATTATTTTTATTACTATTATTATTATTTGTGGTAGGTGGGGGCGCTCACCATCCACTCACTCGATGTAGTGCTGTTCTCGGGTGTCTGCCCTTTCCTCTCCTCCATCCTTCTTTCCTTCTATTCTCTTCTGTCTTTCTTTCCTTCATTCTTTCCTTGTCCTTCTGCCTACGGGTAACTTTACATTCCCTCTTCTGTCTTTCTTACCTTCATTCTTTCCCCTTCCTTCAGCCTGTGGGTGACTACACTGAGTGACAAGTCAAATGGTTTCCTGTGCACCAGGAAACCATTTACTATGCTGGGTTGTAACCATATAACCAAATTTTGGCGCCTGGTGATTTAGTGGGTAATTGTGATGTTCCAATTGGATTGAGCCGGTGAAGGTTTATATCCAAGAGGTGGTTGGGGTTGATTGCTTATGTAATGCCACTCAGGGATGAGTGAGGCTGGTCACTCTCATCTTAATTGTCGGGACCAATTGCCTAGCCCTGGGCTCCTATGCTCCACATGGGGCAATGTAGGATTGGATGATGGATGGATGGATGAATTATTATTAAAAACATCTTGCATTTGGTATTGCCAAGTTATTTAACTCATATTGTCTCCAGATGATAATGTTCTTGCTGCCAACAAGCTACTTTTGTTAATCAAGGTTTGAAAGGAAAGAACTAATGTATAGTATATTTTCAGGTGTGTGAATTGACTGAACCATAGAAACCGCCTACAGAGAGGGAGCAGGGGGGGAGAAGAAAGCCAAATTAATACCAACCAGCTGCCACGTTAATACCAGCCAGCTGCCTGGACAGGAAACCAGAAGTTCCCTTTCTCCTACGGTCCACCATCCTCCTCATTTGGAATAGGGAGTTGAGGGAGAAGGAAGGGGAGACTGAGGATAAGGTAGGAATGGAAAAGTATATGAGAGGTGGGGATCAGTGAAATGGCAGGAGACAGGTCGACTTGGAGGCAATTTGTTTGTGGCCATCCCTTACAGGATTAAGGGGTCCGGCTATATGTAGACTGATAGTGTAGATTTATTTAAACCAGAGACCAGTATCTCATTTTGGTGTGTGTTAGATTTTTTGCTGAGCAGATAGATGATGATTGGATGACATTTGTATGGGGGAGTACATGATGAGGGTTGACAGCACTTATTTAACTTGAAAAGTTTAATGGATTATTGGATGGGTTTTATGAAATGCATGTGTTTCGTTTTCGTTTTTAAAGGCTCCAAGATGCTTCCATGTGTCGGCCCTGGTCACCTAATGGTGTCTCTCCACGCTGCACGATCCATTGCAGCCTCCCTGTTCAGTCCCTTAACCCTAAAGTCACACTTCATGACCTCGTCCCATGTCTTTCTTGGTCTACCCCTCATAACCCCACCCCCAGTATTAACACTTCTCACCTTCCTCACCCAATTATCATCCCCCATCTATCATCCCCCATCCTCTCCACATGTCCAAACCACCTCAAGCTACCTCTCCTCATCACAACACCAATACACTCCAGTCCCATCCTACCTCTCAACTCTTCCATTGTAAACCCAGCCCCTCCAGGCCTTGGACGCAGAGACGCACTACACATCCACCTAATCATTGTCATTTCCGTATGTCAGAGCCAGCAAATGTCTTCCTCCTTCACTGCCCAGGTCTCACTGCAATACAGCATTACACTCCTAACACATGCTGCATACAAAGACCCCTTAGCACGTAGGGAGAGCCCTCTCAATGTCAGGAGAGGCAAGAGCTCCCTGAACTTCTTTCAACCACTTCTCACCCTAGCCACAGAGCTAGCTGCAGCCCCACGTCCAGCACACAACATGTCTCCCAAATAACAAAACTCTTCCACACACTCAAGAGATTCACCAGCAAGTTCAATCATTTCACATCTGACAATCTCCACCTGCTCACCCCGGCACGCCGTACACATAAAATCAGCATTATCTCGCAGTCTACCTCTGATACCACTACATTTCTTATGCACCCATTTATCACACACACCGCACAAGATGGAATTACTTCCCACGCCCTTATGGCAAACTGCACGTGGCCACTCTCCCTCGTCTTTGACAGTACCGCCGCCAACCCTAGATATCATCACTTTTGTTTTATCTGCATTTACCCTTAAACCCATTTGCCCCATACCATCTCTCAACTTCCTAAACCTTTCCTCCACCTCCCTTTCATTTTCTGCAATCAACACCAAATCATCAGCATACAACAACTCCCATGGTAGTCCGTTTCTAAAGTCACGTGAAAGGGCTTCAAGTACCATGATAAACAACATGGGACTCAAGACTGACCCCTGATGCACACCAGCATTCACGGAAAACTCATCATTCAAATCTCCATTCACTCTCACCTGGGTGTGAGCACCCACATACATGGCCATAACCACCCTAACCAGCCACTCCTCCAAGCCAAGCTTTCTCATTGCCCACTTCGCCACCTCTCTAGGGACTCTGTCAAAGGTCTTTTCCAAATCAACAAAAACGAAATAAAGATCCCTTCTCCTACCAATATATATTTTTCCTGAAGCTGTCGAACAATGAATATGGCATCAGTGGTCCCCCTACCTGGCATAAACCCAAACAGCATCTCATCAATATTCACTCTTTCTCTAATCATACCTTCTAAAACTCTCCCCATTACCTTCATTATCTGATCTAAAAGCTTTATACCTCTGTAATTTCCTCTTTCCGGGGCATCACTTTATACACATTTACAATTATACACTTCAGCCAATCATCTGGGACAACACACTCCTAAATAATCCTATTTATCAGGTCAGTGACTAAACTCACCCCTATATCGCCTGAGGCCTTCAACATTTCGGCAGTCAACCCAGACACACCTGCTGCCTTCCCCACCCTCATCCTGCCTGTTGCCTCACTCACAGTAGCAGTATCAATCAAAGGCCAAGGGCCAGACACTGGATCTGCTGGCTCCAAACCTTCCCTGTCCCAGTCAAACTCCTCATTCAACAACCGGTTATAATGCCCTCTCCATGCATCTTTAATATCCTCACTGTTCACCACTACCTTTCCTTCATCATTCTTCACACACTGTTCACCTATGATATCCCGATTATCCCTCTTCACCTGACCTGCCACCCTAAATATATTTTTCCTTTCCCCATGATTTAGGTTATCAAGTAATTGTCTCTGTGACTCAGACTTTGCCCTGTATACCTCTCTCCTAGTCCTACGCTTGGCAGCCAAATATTCCTCTTTGCTACCACCCTTCTTCCATTCCCGGAAAAGCCTTCTTTTCTCCTTAATTGCAGCTTCTACACCCTCATCCCACCACCAAGTTACTTTATGTCTTGGTGGTCCTCTTGTCCAGCCGCATGTTACATCAGTAACTCTCAAGAACTATTTCTTGAGGGCTCTGTACTGTTCATTAACGCCTCTGTCTACAGCTCCCTGTTCAGCCACCACTCTCCTCAACTCGCTATAGAAGGCATCCCTTACTACTTGGTTTTTCAGCTTTCATATTTTCCTCCTAGGTACATAAGTCCTCTTTTTCATCACTTGTTCTTTAAGCACCATATCACAAATCAATAGTTTGTGCTGCTGCACACACTCCTCACTTCCTATAACTTTAACATACCTCACTAACCTCCTATCGGCCCTCCTAACCAGAAAATAATCTATCTGACTGCTATTTCCCCCAGACTCATATGTAATTAACCTACTGTCTCTTTTCCTAAAATATGTGTTGCACACAATCATGTCCGTTGCCTCCCCAAACTCGAGTATCCTTTCCCCTTCTGCGTTCCTTAGACCATATGCACATCCCCCATGCACTCCTTCATAACCTTGTGCTGCTTCACCTATATGACCATTTAAGTCCCCTCCCAAAATCACTATCTCATCATCCCGCATACCACCCACTACACGTATTAAATCGTCCCAAAATCTATCTTTCTCTGATTCATCCAATCCTGCCTGTGGAGCATATGCCGATATAATCACAGCTATCTTTCTTTCCAACAGAATTTTCACTACCAATATCCTTTCGCTTACTCTCAAAACATTTATAACATATTCCACCCATTTCTCCGCAACCATCACACCAACACCTCCATATCCGTCTGTCCCCCACTGCCAAAACAACTTATAGCAACAGTCCTTCCCAACAATCTTTCTGGCTGATCCACCCCTGTACCGGACTTCCTGCCAACACGCCACATCCACCCACCTCCTACTGAATGCCTCAACGACTTCCCCTGCTCTTCCCCTCAAACTTCCCACGTTCCATGAACCCACCCTCATCCCCATGGATGATTTACTGTCCTCAGGCTTGCTTTGAAACTTATTTTGTTTTGTCATCTTCAGTATTAATAAAGGGGGACAGACACAGCACAGGTCCCACTCACTGCACAGTCCCAGGTCCAGGCAATGGATATGGGACCCCTAGCCCACCAGCTTACCAGTGGCTGTGGTAGTGGCCTTGGGGCACCCTGCCAGGACAGCTGCAGGGACACCCTCCAAGCGCGTCTTGGCACTGCAATTATCCCGCCATTATACACCCACTGATAGGGCAACCTCCTGGGGCGCTACTCCCAGGTTCGAGCCCCTCTCTATTGGGCGTAAGCGGCAGCCTGGGAACCGCAATGCCCTGTACCCTCTAGCACAGGCCCGAGCCCCATCTCGCCCTGGACCCATGATCTATGCCGGCGGAACCCCCACCACGCCTCCCCCAAGAAGTCCGCCACTAGGTAACGGGGGCGAAGTTTTCTGGCCGCATGCCTTTGCTGGCGCCAACCCCTGTAACGTAGTGGGATACGTTGTGTGAAATGTAAAGTGCATGTGGTGTAGTGCATAGATGGTTAGAGGAAATGTTTGGGAGAGTATGCTGGTCTACTCTCCATGTTACTGTCACACTGAAAAGGTCAGCAAAGGGGGATGGTTAGATAGCTAGTGAAACAGGAGCTCCAGCTCTCCCTATCACCAGCATTCCCATTCCCCTCGGGAGTACTACCCTGTTCGACCCGTGCTACGGCCTCCTTCTGTGTGTGGATAGTTATGCCTGTGTTGTGGTATCAGTATTTCAGGGGCTTGAATGATGTGTGGGGATGTGGCCCTTTAGGCATGCCATTGAGACTTAGAGTAGTTCTCGTTATTCTTAAAGTAGTTATTATTATTACTATTATTATTATTTGTGGTAGGTGGGGGCACTCACCATCCACTCACTCGATGTAGCGCTGTTCTCGGGTGTCTGCCCTTTCCTCTCCTCCACCCTTCTTTCCTTCCATCCTCTGTCTCTCTCTTTCCTTAATTCTTTCCTCATCCTTCTGCTTACAGGTGACTTTACACCCCCTCTTCTGTCTTTCTTTCCTTCATTCTTTCCCCTTCCTTCTGCCTGTGGGTGACCCTACACTGAGTGACAAGCCAAATGGTTTCCTGTACACCAGGGAAACATTTACCGTGCTGGATGGTAATCATATAACCAAATTTTTGTGCCTGGTGACTTAGTGGGTAATTGTGATGTTCCAGTTGGATTGAGCTGGTGAAGGTTTATATCCAAGGGGTGGTTGGAGTTTATTGCTCACATAATGCCATTCAGGGATGAGTGAGGCTGGTCACTCTCATCTTAAATGTTAGGATCAACTTGCCTCATTGGCCGATGTAGGATTGGATGATGGATGATTTATTATTATCATCATCATCATTATTATTATTATTATTATTATTATTATTATTATTATTCTAACCAGTTAAAGTACCTCATCTTACATGGGGGGAAAAGTGCAGGATTTTTTTTTTCTTTTGGCTGTGACATCTTTTATTTTGCCAAAGGGACCTGTAGTATGGGGCCTTCTGCTGATGTCATATAGTTTATACTTGCTACCACCAGACTGTTTTATTCATATTAGGAGACAGCCCTCTCTGTGAAGAAATTAAGTCTATCTACAACCCTGTTTCCTACTACCTATTTATCTAAACTGCTATCTCTTCATATTCAGTCTTGAGTAGTAACAAAAGAGTAACACAAGAATAATACTAGTCATTAAGAATTATGTAAATAATGCAGAACCATAGGATTGTCATGTTCTGCTGCAGTCCACAATCTTCCTTTCTGGGAATAAGGAAGTACATGAGGGACTATTACCAGGGAATTGAGCCAGACAAATGATGTAAAATGGATTTGTTCATATTTGTTCTCGTGTACTAGTAGCTGTAGTAGTTGCAACCCCAGGCCCATCAGAATATGAATTCAGTGGATGGCAGGCTGAGTTACCCTTCTGTAGTCCACCTTTCTCCTGTTGGGGGATAGGGAATGCAATCTCCCCCCTTTCATCCTAGTAGTGCCACTCCAGCACCAATACATTAAGAGTTAACTAAGATCTGTATTGAACACCTCCACAGACAAAGAGTTAAATTATCAACAGAGCTGAGATTATCTCCTAAAAACCTGCCACATTTTCAGGGGCTGCCTGTGAAACTCGTGTTGATGTTTCCGTTGTTGCTGTGTTTGTGTTACCACTGCCGACGGGGTTAGTGATGCTGCGATGGGGTTAGAGATGCTGCGATTGATGTTGATGCTGCGATGGGGTTAGTGATCCTGCGATTGATGTCGATGCTGCAGTGGGATTAGTGATGCTGCAATCGATGTCGTTGCTGTGATGGGGTTAGCAATGCAGCAATCGATGTCGATGCTGCAATGGGCGACATGCTACATTGGGGTTGGTGCTGCAGGCTCCTTGTAACACAGTGGCCTTTAACCTGTGGGGAAATTAACTGGTCAGAAGAGGTTTCCCTAGGCCATCTGTCTTCAAATCTTATCTACTGCTGCTACTACACCTACCACTACAACTACGGCTATTACCGCCCTTCTGAAAAGTGAGTTAGAAAATTTTTGGTTTGTCCTCCTTGACTTGGCAAAGATTTGTGTCATTTGCAGGCCAATCCCCAAAGCCCTGAAGCAGAGTAAGACAAGGATGGCAAAACTGTGACTGCATCGTTTTTTAATCACTCTTAGCCAAGTTGAGATGTACAGAGTATTACAGTTGCTCCCCTACTTATGAAATTTTAATTGTGAATTCCTCACCCCATCCTTGGGTGGGAAAAGGAGGCAGAGCTGTTGATAATGATAATGCCTAATGATGAGAGCTAATGATAATGCCTAATGATGATAATTAGGATTAGTGGCAGTGCCAGGCTCAGTAGACTAAGTAGATCTTTCCACCACTAGAGTATACAGTGCCAGTTAACTTAATCTAGGTACTCATATTACTTGCTCATTGACAACAGCGACAATGATGATGATGATGATAATGATAGGATAGGATGCTGCAGTGCCAGGAATCAATCCCTGGCACTATGAGGCCATGAGCTTTGTAAGAATAATACCACAAGACCTAATAAAATCTCAAGCCTGAAGGGTGGTGGAGTGACTATTGTTGACTGGTTAGTAAGATTGTTGAATGTGTGCTTTGAGAAAGGTATGGTGCCAATTGACTGGGCAAGTGCTTGTGTGGTCCCGTTGTATAAAGGCAAGGGTGATAAGTATGAATGTACTAGCTTTAGGGGTATAAGTCTGTTTAGTGTTGTAGGTAAGGTGTATAGTAGAGTGTTAATTATGAGAGTTAGAGAGGGTACAGAGGGAGTGATTGGTGATGAGCAGTGTGGCTTTAGGAGAGGGAGGGGATGCGTTGATGAGGTGTTTGCTGTGAGACAAGTGTGTGAAAAGTATTTAGCGAAAGGTAAGGATGTGTTTTGGGCATTTATGGATTTAGAGAAAGCGTATGATAGAATTGATAGGGAGGCTTTGTGGACTGTTTTAAGATTGTATGGACTTGATGGTAGGTTACTGAAAGGGGTGAAAAGTTTTTATGTAAATAGTAGAGCGTGTGTAAGAGTGGGAAATGCTGTGAGTGATTGGTTTCCTGTGAGAGTGGGGCTGCGACAGGGATGTGTGATGTCGCCTTGGTTGTTTAATATTTACATGGATGGTGTTGTAAGGGAGGTGAATGCAAGAGTTTTAGGTGGAGGTCTGAGTCTGGTGAATGTTGATGGTGGAGAGTGGAATCTGAAGCAGCTGCTGTTTGCAGATGATACTGCACTGGTGGCTGATTCAGAGGAGAGATTGAGACAGTTGGTAGAGGAGTTTGGAAGGGTGTGTGAAAGGAGGAAATTGAAAGTAAATGGGAATAAGAGTAAAGTGATGAAGTGTACGAGGTTGGTAGATGGTAGGGGGATGAATATAGTTTTGAATGGCGAGTTGCTTGAGGAGGTAGAGTGTTTTAAATATCTAGGGTCACATGTTTCTGTGGATGGAAGAATAGATGCAGAAGTGAAGTTTAGAATAAAGGAAGTAGGAAAGGTGCTGGGAGGAATGAAAAAAGTGTTTAGATGTCGTTTGCTTAGAATGGATGTAAAGAGAAGGCTGTATGAGGGTGTTGTGGTACCGACTGCATTGTATGGGGCTGAAACATGGAATATGGGTGTAGCAGAGAGGAAAAGTTTGAATGTAATGGAGATGAGGTGTCTGAGGAGTATGTGTGGAGTGACGCATATGGATCGAGTGCGGAATGATGAAGTGCGAAGGAGAACTGGAGTTGTTCGGGAGATGGCTGGTAGAGTTGAGCAGAGGGTGTTGCAATGGTTTGGGCATATGGAGAGAATGGATAATGAGCGATTGGTGAAAAAGATAACTAGATCTGATGTGAGAGGTGTAAGGCTGAGAGGAAGACCACAAATAGGATGGATGGACAGTGTGAAGAGAGCGCTAGATGCAAGAGGGACGTCTGTTGAGCAAGGAAGAGTGGCTGTGCGTGACAGAAATGGGTGGAGAGAAATTGTGAATGAATAAGTGATGACGCAGCCCTGAGGGGATATTCTCCCCCATTTGGTCTGATCAGCTATTTCAGGTCAGGTGCGGGTAAGGGGATGAGTCTGTTATGATGTGGCAGGGGTAAAGCAGCTCTGCTGTCGGGCCCTGCTGCGGATGTCACTGATTGCATTGCGCAGTTGACCCTTGTGCAGTGTGGTGCGGTGAGGATCTGTCCGTTCTCCCCTTTGGGGCTAAGATGCGAATGAACGTGTTTGAATGGATGAGTAAATGGGGAGTGTGTTGTCCTGTCTCGGCTACCTCCCTTTCCTTGGGGGAAGCAACCTAGGTATATAGATGGATAGATAGATAGTGTATCAGTGCCTGTGTGTATCAGTGCCTGTGTGTATCAGTGCCTATTAGTGCCTGTGTGTATCAGTGCCTGCGTGTATTAGTGTGCGTCCATGCGCTGATCAGTGCTTGTATCAGTGTTTGCGTGAATGAATATGTGCGCACTCTTTCAACCTCTTCCATTTTGGACTGAAAGAATCGTTCCATTTCCTCCACTTCCAAACCCCGCATCCTCTCACTTTTACCTCATTCAGTTGCATGCACTCACCTCTGCATCATGTTCTCTTTCTCTGCCTCCTTCTCTCTGTCTCAGTCTCTCGGTCTTTCTACCCTTCTCCTTACCTGATTTCCTCTCCTCAGTTTTCCCTGTCCTTGTAACTGATCCAATCTCTCTCTCTCTAAATCTTCCTCTGCCTGTGCCTCTGTCTCTATGTTAGTCTCTGCTTCCGTCTGTCTCTTTCTTTGTCTGTCTCGGCAGTTCCACTTAAGGTGAAGAGTTTTGAGATGTCATAAGTTGAATAAAATCTCTTGGTAGTTGCAATAATTAAATCTAGTAGACATCGTATTGAAGGGGTTCATTATAGTGTGGATACCGACAAGCAATTTTATTCATTTAGGAAGCAGACTTTCCTAATTGAAAGGGTGAGCTTTAGTCTTCACTTCCCCCTCATTACTGTTAGGTCATCGGATTGAAGGTTAGATGTCATAAGGTTTTGGCCCATATTATATGTGACTCTTGAGATTTCCTAACACGTTTTCCATAGCGAATTATTTTGTACATTACACCTTGGTGTCATTCTGAAGGTTACTGATGGAAATTGTGTCTATATCAAAACAATAAACGCAACAAACTAAAGAATCATTAAGGTTTAATACACATAAATCCCTAAAAAAAAAAAAGGGGTGTTATGAAACCTATGTCGCTTGGCACTGCGTCGGGAGTGTTTGTAAAGATATTATTGACTGACTTTAGTAAGTGGTTTGTGAGAACTGGTATGTATGTATATGCACTTGATTGTCCACACGTACTTGCTGCTTCTATCCATCTGTCTATCTGTCTATCTATCTATCCATCATGCTGTCTATTATGATTTGTAATTATAATATGGAGTCCTGACATATACACGCTACGTCTCCAATCCTGGCTGAAAGAATTAGAGGGTGTTAGTGTGGGTAGCACACACGTCTACATGTGTATTCTATTCACACGTACACACACACATGCTACTCTACATATTCTATTCACACACATGGTACTCTGTATGTGTATTCTGTTAACACATACAAACACATACGCACACACACACTACCCTATGTCTGTCCTGGCCTGAGTGTAAGTGTAGTCTATTCATAAACCCACACACATAAACAACTACTGTGTGTCCTGGCCTTTGTGTGTATGCATGTGGATATCAGCCAAGTACACACGTTTGCACACACACACACACACACACACACACACACACACTACTGTCCTGGCCTTTGTGTGTGCATGTGGGCATTACTCAAGTACACACAGTTTCAAGCACACACACACACACACACACACACACACACACACACACAAACCACGTCCACCTCGTGCGATACTTGACTTTGGAAGGACCGACCAACAAAAGACCGCAATGCATAAACCACTTTGACAATGCAGTAAATTTAGGCGTTTCGACAGGGACCAAGACTTTTACGAGAGAGTGAAATAGGGAGAGAAAGACTGAAGCCAAGACGTAGGTCACAGAATCAGATGGGAGGAGGGGGTTGTGTTTATAACGTTTTCTGAATCTTATTTTAGGCCAGTCTCGCCTAACCTATCCATATATGCTCGAACTGAACCTGGCCTAACCTCGAGTGACCTAATTCAACCTAAAATAACCCAAACTATTCTAACTTAACCACACCTAACCCAGTCTAATTGTATTTAACCTCACTATGTCACGTGACTTCCCCATACCTAAACTAACTAATTCTGACGCAGCCTAACTGCATCTAACCCTGCCTAATCCTACCCAGTCTCACTTAACCATACCATACCCGACCTAACGAAACCCACTCAAGCCCCAAATGACCAAATCAAACCGAAACCTAACCCAGGCTAACCCAACCCAATAGAACCCAACCCAAAATATATCAAAACCGAGCTATTCTAAAGCAATCTAACCTAATCCGTCTATATCTAGTCGATCTGAACCCAACCCAACCAAAAATTATCTAATCAGACCAAACCCTGCCCAAAGTGACCTAACCTAACTTTCGGTCGCCCATAAAATCGCTATATTAGAAATTATGCTCTCTGAAAGTCTACGGGTGTAACAGTCCAAGTTTCGCCGGTTCTGTGTACAAGTAGAAGATGGTGTGTGTGTGTGTGTGTGTGTGTGTGTGTGTCTGTCTGTCTGTCTGTGTGTCTGTGTCTGTGTGTGTTTACGGTGTGTGAGTTGTGTTCTGTAAAGAAAAATTTATACTCTGTCTGTCTGTCTGTCTGTCTCTCTCTCTCTCTCTCTCTCTCTCTCTCTCTCTCTCTCTCTATGTATCTTTACTCCAGTTCAGTTTAGAAGTGCATTTTCTCTCTCTCTCTCTCTCTCTCTCTCTCTCTCTCTCTCTCTATGTATCTTTACTCCAGTTCAGTTTAGAAGTGCATATGTAAGTCTGTGTCTGACCTTTTACCATATATGTCTGTCTGATTCGCAACGGCTTCAATATATCATCTTGCCTGGTTATTACTTACAGCCTCGTATCTGCATCATAAACCGTGAAATATTGTAACTGGCGGACCGTGGCAGGAATACGAGAGAAAAAGAGGTGGGATAAGAGAAAAAGAGCAGAGAGTCAAACAAAAAAAAACAGAGTATGAGATAAAGAGAGCAAAAGATTGAAACAAAACGCAGAAAGGCATGAATGGGGCCAGAAAAAGTGAAAAAAAGAAGAACGATAAAAAGAACACAGGATAACAGTAATATACGGCTTGGATAGGTAGCTCTGAGGTCTGATTAGGACTATGAGGAGTGCAAGTATAAGCAGACGAGACTACGTGGTTCAGAGGCTGATGAAGGCTATGAGAAGACCATGTGTCGTGTCCTCCACTCTCTACTTACCTCGTAACAGCTATAAGTTCTATATCTTCGTCTTGCTCTCTGCGAAGACGTGACAAGGCGTCAGCCACTCGGTTCTGGTGTCCTGGCAGGTAGGATACCTCTAAGTCGTATTCGGCAACCTGTACCAGTATCTGCCATCTAGCTATTCTGCCAGAAGGCTCCTTCACATTAAAGAGCCACGTGAGGGGTCGGTGATCCGTCTGCACAATCACTTCGTATCCCAAGACAAGAGGCCGATTTATCCGCAATCCGTACACAATACTTAAGGCTTCTTGCTCTATAGTGGCATAATTAAGCTCAGCTTTATTTAATGCTCTACTAAAATATGTCAGCGGTCTAAGGTGTCCATCCTTATCATCCTGTTGTAATACCCGACCATATCGCAGTACCACTCGCGTCAGTTGTCAGATAGAATGGTTTATCAAAGGAGGGAAACTTGAGTACGATGTCGTCAGTAAGCTTACTTTTCAGACTTCTAAAAGCTTGATCAGCCTCATCGTTCCACTCGATTTTTTGTTTACTGTTTTTCACTTCCTTCTTTCCACGAGTCAGTTTTGTGAGAGGCAGAGCAATCTTAGCATTGTCACTTATGAATCTACGGTAATAATTAACTAACCCTAAGAAAGATTGGAGTTCCTTCAGTGTCTTAGGAACAGCAATTTCCCTTATGGCTCGGACTTTATCCGGTTGGGGCCGCAAGCCTTCTGCAGAAATTAAGTGTCCTAGGTAAGACACTTCATCCTTGAAAAAACTGCACTTCTCTAACTTAAGAGTAAGTTGAGCTTCCTTAAGTCTGGCAAGGACCTCATCTAGGTTCTGTACATGTGAATCAAAATCCTCACCATAGACAATTATGTCATCCAGGTAAGTATGACTGATACGCCCTGTCAGTCCTATCAGGACTTCGTTAACGATCCTTTGGAACGCAGCAGGGGCATCTTTTAAGCCAAACGGTAGACTATTATATTCCCAATGACCGTCTGGTGAGGAAAATGCGGTCAGCGGTCGTGACGCCTCATCCAGAGGGATCTGATGGTATCCTTGCCTCAAATCCAAGCTACTGAATACAGTATTTTCTCCTAACTGGGAAAGAATTTGTGCAATGTTTGGCAATGGGAAGAGGTCTGATGTAATCTGCTTATTCAAATGACGAAAATCGAGACAAATTCTTAGTCCACCATCCTTCTTGGCCACCGGGACCAAGGGTGAACAATATGGTGATCTAGAAGGACGTATTATATTTTGCTCCCTTAGTTCATTTAGCTGTTGCCTAAGAGTTTCGTGATACTTAACCGGTACCTTATAAGGACGACGGTTTACAACCGGTCCTGTTGCACAGATGTGATGGAGGAAATAAGGTGTAATATTCAGTGGTTCATCAGGCAAGGCAAACACTTGAGGATGCTTTCGCACTAGACGTTTGAGAACATCATTCTCCTTAGTCTCCGGTGGACATAACTCATCTACTTTTAGAAAGAGCTTAGTTAATCTCCCTTCTCCCTGTGTCACACCAGTTATTTGCCCTTGCTCATCCTCCTGATCCTCGTCCCACATTATCTCCTCAAACGGTTCTATTGTCCCCACCCTGTACCTGCCAGATATACTGACCCGGTCAGGGGTGGCGTTAGTGTAGGCAACATAAACCCTGGACTTTCCTCCCGCCTCGCCCGGGACCATCTGTACAATCCCTGGCCACAACATAGCAGCGAAAGTACTACCAGGATTAGGTGAGAATAACCCAAAGGACCACCCTGAAATTTCAGTCTCTAACGGGATCATTCCACTTGTGAACGGATCAATCACGACTGTCTCACTCGTCATATAACGCCCAGAGATATACTCCTGGTCATCTGATAAGCCGGTTTCAACTACATGCAAGGAGGAAGCACCATCTATGCGAAGATTCTCCTCTCCCGACTGTAATTCTACCTTCTCCCCATCGATCTCTATGCACAACGGATCTGGTGTAATACATATATTCCGAGCGAAAATAAAATCGGAACCTAGAATCACTGAAATAGTACATGGTAGGTTCCTCACCACTACTAATTCACTCTCGTAGGTTTGACCAGCCAACCCTATAGGCAGGCTAACCACTCCTACCACCTCAAGCTCATTACCACTTGCGGATACTAACCTTCGTCCTTGATACGGTCTGAGCTCAGGCTTGGTCTCACCCAAATTCTCATAGGTTCCTTGATTAATGAGCGATCGACATGCTCCGGTATCCAAGAGCATGGGGCAATCCCTCATTTCACCACACGCTCCCATAATCATCACCAGATCCGTCCCGTCTATATGCCTCTCTCTCTCTCTCTCTCTCTCTCTCTCTCTCTCTCAGGTTCTGTAGGGTGAATGATAATGTCAGTGCAAAGTATGATTTTATTGATATAATTATTATAAAATAAATAAAACATGTTATTATAAAATAAACAAAGCATTTTAACACATTTAAAGATAACTACAGTTCGCAGTTAGACAAATGTAGCCAGCTTTTAAGCTCGCGTCTGCATACACTCTGCCTCGCAACATTTGCCTTCCTCTCTCTCTCTCTCTCTCTCTCTCTCTCTCTCTCTCTCTCTCTCTCGATCAGTATCGTGTCCAACCTCCATTATTTCTAATCACTTCTTGCAGGCGGTTTGGCATAGAGCTGACATGATTATAGATTATGTGCTGTTTCCTGCGCATGACTTCCCATTCCCGTAGAGTATGCTGGAACAGATTTGCTGGCGTTCTCTCCATTTCCTGTTCCCAGGAATTGACAACGTTTCCCCACACATTTTCGATGGGATTTAAGTCACATGACTTACTGGGCCAGGGCAAGAGGTCCACATCATTTCGTTCATCGAACCACCTCCTCACTATTCTTGCCGTGTGAACACTACAATTGTCCTGCATGAAGAGGATCTTCTCTGGGTAAGGGAGAGCATTGGCCCGTACTGAAGGAAGCATCACCTCTTCTAAAATTTCAAAGTAAGTATCAGCGGTGAATCTTCCCTCAATCCGAGCCAACTCCCCAGCACCATATAGATGGATCCACCCCCACACATTGCAAGTGACGTGGCCGCTCCTTCCCTCGTAAAAGATGTTCGCCTCGTTATATCTGTCGTAGGAAAACAATGATCAATGCGGATGATCAAGTGATTAAGGATTAAGGTATCGATTGGTCTCTGCTGGGCTGGATATGGATTATATCCCAAACCACTGAAAGCCGAATATATTTCGAGTTATTTCATAAACGTCCCGAATGTCTGAATGATAATAATAACGATGGTGATGATGATGATGATGATAATAATAATAATAATAACGATAATCATCATCATCATCATCATCATCCAATCCTACCTTGCTCCATGAGGAGCGTAGGAGCCCGGGGCTAGGCATGTTGGTCCTGACATTTAAGATGAGAGTGACAAGCCTCACAACCCTGAGTGGCATTACGTGAGCAATAACCCCAACCACCCCTTGAATATAAACCTTCACCGGTTCAATCTAATAATAATAATAGAAAAGAAAATGGTTCTAATTGCTTATTTTATCTCTAAAACAATAACCGATAGATGTGATGATGAAAGAACATGTTTAAGGATTCAAAATGAATGCAGGTCTTACCTAGTGTTGGTCATCCTCCAGCAATGCACTTTCCCATGGCTGCATGACGAGAAGGTCTTTTTGTCTGAGAAGATTACTCTAGCCCAGAAGTCGAGCCCTTCGTCACGGTATCGCTGGGCAAACTGAAGCCGGCGTTCTTTGTGGCTGTCCGTCATTTTTTCCTTTACAGCTGCAAAGTGGCATCGAAAACCTGATGAATGAAGTCTTCTCCTCACTGTCCTGTCCGACACCGTTAACTGCAACTGCCTTTTAACTTCACTGCTCTTAAGAAAAGGATTTCGGTTAACTGCTTCCACAATTCTTCTCTCTTCCTCTGCAGTAGTTTTCTTTGTTACTCCAGGCGACTTGCGCGCATCAACATTTCCTTCTTCTTCATATCGCCTCAACCAAAAATATACTGTCGTTCTTGATATTCCCAGGTGTCTTGCTATTTCTGAGGGGGTTGATCCAGCCATGGCCATTCCTACGATGCGGTTTCTTGTGCATTTTCTGTCAGTGGCCAGATGCTCCATGATACAGGATTTCGAGGAGTAAAATAATTGATGCCGAGACGTCTACAACAACTGGAGTGCGAACTGAATGAGATATACATCCAGTGCAGGCTCCTTATATCTGGCCAGGAATCTGACATTTCCAATTCACACATAGATGAAAATTAAAAAAGGTTGACAAAGCACGGTTGATTTTCAACCTCTAGAGACGTCACCTTGTGGAACTGTCATTTTCCCAGGGACACCACACACACACACACACACACACACACACACACACACACACACACACACTATCTATCCGTCTACTTGTCTATTTCTACCTATATCTATCTGGCTGTTTTTCTGTAGATCGATTTATCTATCTATTTATATCTGTCTATCTATCTATCTATCTATCTATCTATCTATATATATACTGTATATGAGAGAGGCAAATAGACATAGAGAGAGAGAGAGAGAGAAAGAAGGGGAGGGGTGGATGTAGGGAGTGAGGACAGGTGAGGTGAGGAATGGCTCCCAATCCCCAAGGAATAACCTACTCAGGTCATTTTGACTAGGGCACACACACACACACACACACACACATATATATATATATATATATATATATATATATATATATATATATATATATATATATACCCAGGATGCTTCCCCCAAGGAAAGTGGTGTAGCCGAGACAGGTCGACACTTACCCATCCTCTCTAACACGGTCATTGGCATCTTAGCCCCAAGGGGGAGAAAGGACAATTCCTCACCGCACGAGGGACAATTGCGCCGTGCAATCAGTGACATCCACAGCAAGGCCCTACAGCAGAGCTGGTTTACACCTGCCACATCATAATAGACCCATCCCTTTACCCGCATCTGCCTGATCAGCTGATCAGACAAATGTAGGAGAATATCCCCCCAAGGCTGCGTCATCATTTATTCATTCACAATTTCTCTCCATTCATTTCTGTCACGCACAGCCACTCTTCCTTGCTCTACAAACATCCCTCTCACATCCAGGCAGAGGAACTACTTGAGAGTGAAATGGCTGGGAAGCATGCCGGCACGTGACTGGCTACAGCATAGCTGGGTCTTTCGGGTGTGGGCAATCAGGCAAGTTAGCTGCCTACTGCGACTGCAACACAATGGCGAGGTGTTCAGGAAGTTAGCCAAAGAAACCTTGATGGACTCTGAAAGAACAATAATGGCCCCCAGTCCCGTGCAGCCCTTAAATGGACAGGGGGTGCTAAGAATCTCACGGTTGCCCCAATTACAATCTAATTCCTTTGTTAATACAAAAAATACAATTAAAATTGGTAACTGGAATGTGAGAACGCTAAATCATGACGGTAAAATCGATGAGTTAGTGAAGGTTTTTCAAAATTACGGACTTGATATGTGTGCTCTGACAGAAACTAGATTAACTGGAGTCGATAAGTTGGATTTGGAGGATGGTATACGTTTATTGATATCTGGCCGACAGGATGGAATGCATTATCAGGGAGTAGGATTGTTGCTGGGTTGTAAGGCAAATAAGGCTTTATGTGAGTGGGATCCTATAGATGAGCGATTGTTATACGCACGGTTTAAATCAAATCATGGCAACATCAGTCTGTTTGTGTGTTATGCACCTACTAATGATGCACTCGATGAAAGGAAGAGACACATTTTATGAAAAGTTGCAAGAAGGAGTAGGAAGGGTACCGGTACCTAGACATGATGTTTTGATCTGCGTTGGAGACTTTAATGCAGTCATGGGCTATTCAAATGAGGGATTTGAGGCATGTATGGGTAAGATGGGAGTTGGTAGTAGGATGAGTGATAACGGAGTGAGGTTTGGAAGCTTCTGTCTAGCAAATGACTTAGTCATCGGGGGCACACTCTTTCAGCATTGCAATATACACAAGACAACTTGGGTGTCGCCGTGTGGAAAATATAAAAATCAGATTGATCACATCGCTATCAGTAGGAGGCATAGAAGTTCTCTGCTAGATGTTCATGTTAAACGGGGAGCGGATATTGGTAGTAACCATCAACTCAGCATTGCAAAAATAAGGTTTAAACTTAAAAATCAGAAGAAGGAAAAATCTGGTGTTGGTAGATACGATATTGTTAAGCTTAGAAGGGAAGGAGAAGAAATGGAGGAATTCAGATTAGAATGCAGAAATAGGTTTTTGGTGTTGGAAACGTTGGAAGAGGGGGAGAGAAGTGTAGATGAGATGTGGGAGGATGTGAACAAAGTTTTGCATGAGACTGCTGAATGTACGATTGGAAGGAGACATAGATTCAGGAGAAAGAAATGGATATCAGAGGAAACGTGGGATATGATAAAAAAGAGAGGTGAGGCTAAATTGAGGAGTGAGATGCAATGCGTTGATGAACGAGAGATTGAATTAGCAAGAGCTGCGTACTGGAGTTTGAATTCAGAAGTAAGAAGGTTAGCTAGGAGAGATAAAAGAAGATGTGTGGATGAAAAGGTTGCAGAGACTGAAATCTTAATAAACAAAAATGATGGACAGAGTCAAAGAATAGCATATGAATCGATTAGAGAACTGAGTGGTAATGCAGGTAAACGCAAGGAAATACCAGTTAGAGACAGGGAAGGAAATTTATTGACCAAAGATGGAGATATTAAAAATAGATGGAAAGAGCATTTTGAGACAGTTCTTAATAGACCACTACCACCAGAAGAGGATATACCGTCTGCTCAGGAAGATTTAAATACAGAAACAGGAGAGTTGAGGCTTACAGAAGTGGAGAAAGCAGTAAAACAGTTAAAGAATAATAAGGCACCAGGGGAGAATGGTTTATTTCCGGAAATGTTTAAAGTGGAGGGGGATAGATTAATAATGATCTTGACCAAGCTATTCAATAAGATATGGGTGACGGGGTTACTACCATCAGTTTGGAAGAATGGTGTAATTGTTAAAGTTCCGAAGAAGGGAGACCTGAGTGAATGTGGTAATTGGAGGGGAATCTCTTTGTCACCGATAGCTTTGAAAGTTTTCAGTAGAGTGTTGTTAAATAGGTTGGAGCCGGTGGTTGAGGGTATTCTGAGGGATGAACAGGCTGGTTTTAGAAAGGGACGTGGTTGCAATGATCAGATCTTTATAGTTAGGCATTTGATGCAGCAAGTTAATGAAATGAGAGTACCGTTAAGTCTTTGTTTTGTTGATTTTGAAAAGGCTTTTGATAGTGTTTCGAGAGAGACTATGGGGAAGATCATAAGACATTATGGAATACCAGAGGAGTTTGTGAGGGTCATTATGAACATGCATGAGGACACATTTTGTAAAGTGATGGTTGATGGTTGTCTGAGTGATTCGTTTGAAGTCAAGTCCGGAGTAATTCAAGGTGGTGTTCTATCGCCTTTACTATTTATATTGGTCATTGATTACCATTATGAAACGCGTTGGAACAGAAACCGGTGCAGGTATACTTTGGGGAGAGAACAGGAAACTTTTGGATTTAGATTATGCAGATGATATAGTTTTGATTTGTGATGGGCCAGAAGAGATGCAGGGAGTGTTGGACTGTTTGGTGAGTGAAGGTCGCAAGGTGGGTTTAGTTATTAATTGTGGAAAAACTGAAATAATCAATATGAATATGGAAAATGCGCAGGAATATGTAATTGGAGGTATGGTTGTAAAGCCAGTTGATAGGTTTAAATATTTAGGTACTTATTTAGCCAAGGATGGTTCTTTGAACTTTGAATTCGAGGAAAGGTTAAAGAAGGCTAATCAGGCAATGGGAATGCTTAAAAATATTTGGAATAATAACAATTTTTCTGTGCATACAAAAATCAAACTTTATAAGGTAATGGTTAGGAGTATCTTAATTTATGGACACGAGTCTTGGTACAGCACAGTGACTATGGAAAATAAATTCTTGGTGTTTGAAAACAAAGCACTTAGAAGAATATTAGGAGTTAAGTGGTGGGAAAGGATACCAAATAGTAGAATTAGAGAAATAACGGGAGTGCAGCCGGTCGATGAATATGTTAGGTTCTTACGATGGAAGTGGCTAGGACATGTGTATAGGAGACAGGGAATAGTACGAGGTACACCAGGGTGGGTGGCACTTGGTAGGAGAGGTAGAGGAAGGCCGAAAGAGACGTGGGTGAGGACAATGAGACGGGAAGCTGGAGATGAGTGTTGGGGAGATCTTGAGGGGTTAGCACAAGATAGGATGTGGTGGTGTGAGTTCATCGAGGCCCTATGCATCCCCGAGGGTGCCACAGGAAATGATTGATTGATTGATTGACATAAATGTAAGATGTGTTGTACTTCATGGATATAGGATATGGCTGTATGATAGGCCAGCCAGTTGCAAGTAATGGTGTGTGTGTGTGTGTGTGTGTGTGTGTGTGTGTGTGTGTGTGTGTGTGTGTAATTCACCGGGTCGGTCAGGATCACTTGATGGTCGTGATCGTCAGCTTTTACCCTCCCGGAAGGGAGCTGAGAGCTCATATAGTCCGATCTAAGGGCAAGGCTGTGATCACACACGCACACACCAGTCCCCTTGCTCAGGGGGGACAGTAACCACCCACTTCGTCAGTGAAACTTTTCGCAACGTGTGTGTGTGTGTGTGTGTGTGTGTGTGTGTGTGTGTGTGTGTGTGTGTAAATTTAACCCATTAGCTGTGGTGGCTTCTTTTCAGTGAACATAAAATCGCTTACTGTATGCTGAAGTATATATACATATATATTTATTTTCCGGTCACAGCGTTCATCTAGCTCGTCATATACTGTTCAGTTCTGCCGAGTTGCTCTTAGCTGAACGTATCGATGTAACGTTAGCCAAAACAAAATACCGTCTTTGTAACTAATTCGCATCTTACAGTTTCGATATCTAATCTCATTGTTCGTACATCACGATTCTTTAGGCAGACAAGAAAATAATCTACCGAAATAGAAAACGCTAGTTACATGGATAACTGATATATTTTTCGTTCCTGGACTAGGCACATTTTACCCCTCTCCTATTCTGTCCTACTTTAGCCTAAACCAACCCATCCTAACCTACTTTTCTCTGCCCTACACTACCCTACCCCAACCTACCCTGCCCTAGCGTTCCCTACCCTATCCTAGCGCTGAGGTCTCCTGTAGGGATACTCGTTCTTCGGTTTTTGCCAGGCTTAGGGAGGTGGAGGAGATTAAGGTGTTGGACATCCGTTCTGGGGGCGGAGAGACTTACAACATTCCTTTGTCTTGGTGTAAACTTTGGTCTACCCTTTCCCTGTCATGACACTTCTCCGGAGTCGATAATATTCCCCATGCAGTGCTGAGGTACCTGGATGATGAAGCAGTGTCCTTCCTCCTGAGTCTTATAAATAGAATTTGGAGAGATTCGTCCACTCCTGCTTCTTGGCGGGGGGCTGTTGTCCTACCGTTTCACAAGCCAGGTATTGCAGGTCACCATCTTGGTTTGCGTGGTAGGTTGCCTTCACTGATTATGGAATTTTTCCGTATTGGTGCCACCTTGTTTCCCTCATATCCTCAAGAGGAGGGAGTGCCTCAAACTAGTGTCCTTAGTGTCACCGTCTTTGCTAAAGTTCAGGAAGATTTTGTTGGCTCTGTTCCGGAGGGAGTGTCTGCCTCGCCGTATCCTCGCTATCCACATCCGTTTGGGTACAGGGTGAAGGCTGCCATGGGGGATGTGGATGTTCCAACCTTTCTTGTTTGTCCTGTGCGTGTACCAAGGATGGCTCCCTGGCTCCTCTCAGGGGTGCAACCGTGTGTTTACTTTCCTGAGAGAGGGGCCTTTCTTTCCTCACAGGCGGCTCTTTGCTATTTTTTTAGAACATGCTTCCTCTCACAGTGTCTCGATTCTCGTATGTACTGATGGATTGAAATCTCGTGAGGGGACAGGCTTGGGTGTTATATTTCCCGATTTCATTCGTGGTAGGAGTCTTCCCCCCATCGTATCTACTTTTATCGCAGAACTTACTGCTATTTTACTCGCAGTCAAATTGATATTTAGCTTCCCTCCTGTTTGTTATACAGTTTTTAGCGACTCTGCCGATCTCCATTTTGTGTTTTCCCGTCCAATCCTCTTTTGTTGTCTACAGTGTTTTAAAATGGCTGAGCTTGCTAGGGACTGCTTTGTGGTTTTGTACCATTGTGGGCAATGAGCATGCTGACGCTCTGGCAAAGGCTGCTGCCTCTCGCCCATCCTCACCTCTCCCCTGCCTCGCTCAGTGATATTCATCTAACCACTCACTGTTTGCTCCCACTGGCAGAGTAGGTGGGATGCGGTGGGGGCCAACAAAATGTGTGATATTTGTGGGTAAACGGGCCCCTTCATTTGCCGAGGTCTGAATGCAGGTGGGAGACGGCTTTATGCTGGCTCCGAATGGGCCATTCCTGGTTCTCTCATTGATTTTTAATGGAGGACTCTCCCCTACTTTCTGTGTGGAATGCTTCGTCCCCCTGACTCTTCGGCTTTTGCTGATGGTGTCCACTGTTGGGGAATTGCGCCATCGTTACCTCTCTGAGCACCGGGTAGGAGAGGGATTGTAGTCTTCTGTTGGTACTTGGAGAGGATGCTTGTTGTGGTGGAGGGGGAAACCTTTGCTTGGTGTAGGCAGCTGCACTACCGTGTAAAATTTAGTATACAGTGGTTTTAGTGTTCTTAGTGTTTTAGTGTTTTTCTTGTTTTAATTATGAATTGTATTTTGTGTGTGTGTGTGTGTGTGTGTGTGTGTGTGTGTGTGTGTGTGTGTGTGTGTGTATTTCATCTTTTCGAGTGCTTTTATTCTCGTTGTCATCCGGCGGCATATGACCCTAGTTGTTGTATCGCCAGATTTTATTGTATATACTTATTCAGTTCAATTTACCCTACCCTACTCTTCTCAACCCTACACTAGCCTACCTCAGCCTACCCTACCCTACCCTGCCATTGCCGACCCAACTCTACCCTCCCCTCCCCTGTACAGCCCTTTCACCACTACATTACTTTTCCTGTTTTCTTCTCTCTACCTTCGGATGATTTTCTTCACCTCTACAGTAGAGAGAAATTTCGAACTGGAAGGGTTAAATACTGCCATCATCAACCCCATCTCTATCAGGGGATCTCCTAAGCTGAATAAAATCATGCGGTCAGCTAGGACAATGTAAAAAAGTTGTTCTCGGCTTGAAAGATTAAATGATTCTGTCCCGTCATCCTAAGAGGGTTTTCTGAAGCTGTAGGATATCGTCAGAAGCTAGCAAAGAGTAAAAGTGACATCCGCAAATCGAGAGCTCTGCGTCCAGCGCTCCGCGGTTCAAGTCCCAGAGGTGGACATATGTTTTGACGTGTAGACGTTACCAGGGCGTAGCTTGGTGGCCTACCCTTTAATATTCTGGACTAATGGTGGTCTAGCCTCGTGCACCTGCGCTCCACCACCAAAAAAAATAAAAATAAAAAGGAAAGCCAAGGGTCATGAATGAACTAAAGGACTGAACTAAGCGGAGAAGAACAAAAATCGTAGAGAAGATCGCCCCAAATTTGATGAGACAGTGTAGTATAACTGAGTGAAATAGGCGTTGGATATGACGGAACTAAACGGCAGTTATACCCACCTCTCTTCTGTACCCTACACTACCCTGATTCAGCCTACCCTACCCTACCCAGCCCACCACCACCCAGCCCTATCTTACCCTGCCATAACCTATCCTACCCTCCCCAACGCAACTCGACCCATCCCTACCCTATACTGTCAAAACCAACCCAACCTTACCCCACCCTGTCAAGACCGACACAATCCTACCCCACCCTGCCAAAACCAACCCAGTCCTACTCCACCCTGCCAAACCCGACCAATCCTTTCCCACCCTGCCAAAAACCGACCCAATCTTACCCCACCCTGCCAAAACCGACCCCATCCTACTTCACCCGGCCAAAACCGACCCCATCCTACCCTACCCTGCCATAACCGACCCATTCCTACCCTACCCTGGCAAAACCAACACAGTTCTACCCCACCTTGCCAAATGCGACCCAATCCTTGTTCACCCTTCCTAAACCGACCCAATCCTACCCCACTCTACCAAAACCAACCAAACCCTACCCCACCCTACCAAAACCAACTCAATTCTACTCCACTCTGCCAAAACTGACCTAATCATACCCCACCCTGCCAAAACCGACCCAATCCTGCCCCACCCTGCCGAAACCTAACCAATACTCTGCCAAAACCGACCCAACCCTTCCCCACCCTGACAAAACCGACCCATACCTATCCCACCCAGCCAAAACTGAGCCATTCCTATTCCACCCTGCCAACTCTGATCCAATCCTATCCCGTCCTGCCAAGACCGACCCATCCCTACCCCACCCTGCCAAAACCGACCCAATCCTACCCCACCCTGCCAAAACCGACCCAATCTTACCCCCACCCTGCCATATCCGACCCAATCCTACCCCATCCTGCCAAAACCGACCCGATCTTACCCCACCTTACCAAGACCGACCCATTCCTACCCCACCCTGCCAAGACCGACCCGTCCCTACCCCACCCTGCCAAGACCGACCCGTCCCTTCCCCACCCTGCCAAGACCGACCCATCCCTACACCACCCTGCCATAACCGACCCAATCCTACCCCACCCTGCAAAAACCATCCAAGTCCAACCCCACCCTGCCAAAACTATCCCAGTCCTACCTCACCCTGCCAAAACCGACCCAACCCTACCCCACCCTGGCATAACCGACCCAACCCTACCCTGCCCTAACCAAACCAATCTTATCTAACTCATTTTTCACTCTAACACTTTCTTCAGTTTTATTCATTCTTTCTCCAGACGATTTTCTTCAGCTCTGGAGAGGAAGTTTGAATTTGAGGGATTAGATACAGCCAGCATCAACCCCTTCTCTGTCAGGGGATCTCCTAAGTTGAATAAAATCGTGCGGTCAGCTAGGACAAAGTAAATAAATCGTTCTTTGTCTGAAGGGTTACATGATTCTGTCCCGTCATCCTAAGAGGGTTTTCTGAAGCTGTAGGATATCGTCAGAAGCTAACAAAGTGTAAAAGTGACATCCGCAGACCGGGAGCTCAGCGTCCAGCGCTCCGAAGTTCAAGTCCCAGAGGTGGACAGATGTTTTGACGTGTAGACGTTACCAGGGCGTAGCTTGGTGGCCTACCCTTAAATATTCTGGACTTACGGTGGTCTAGCCTCGTGCACCTGCGCTCCACCACATAAAAAAATAAATAAAAAGGAAAGCCAAGGGTCATGAATGAACTAAAGGACTGAACTAAGCGGGGAAGAACAAAAATCGTAGAGAAGATCGCCCCAAATTTGATGAGACAGTATCATAACTGAGTGAAATAGGCGTTGGATATGACGGAACTAAACGGCAGTTATACCCACCTCTCTTCTGTACCGTACACTACCCTGATTCAGCCTACCCTACCCTACCCAGCCCTACACTACCCTACCCAGCCCACCACCACCCAGCCCTATCTTACCCTGCCATAACCTATCCTACCCTCCCCAACGCAACCATAACCTACCCATGCTTACCCTCGCCTGCCGTAATCGACCCACCTCTATTCAACCCTGCCATAACCGACCCATCCCTACCCTACCTCGGCATAATCAGCCCAATCTAACCTCACCCTGCCAAAACCGACCCAGTCCTACCCCACCCTGCCAAAACCGGCCCAATCCTACGCCGCCCTGCCAAAACTAACCCAACCTTACCCCACCCGGCCATAACCGACCCAACGCTACCCCACCCTGCCACAACCGTTCCATCCCTACCCTACCTTAACCAAACCAGTCTTATCTAACTCATTGTCCACATTAACACTTTTTTCCATTTTCATCTTTCTTCCTCCAGACGATTTTCTTCAACTCTGGAGATAAATTTCGTACTGGAGGGGTTAGATACGAGGGGATCTCCTAAGCTGAATAAAATCGTCCGGTTACCTAGAACAAAGTAACTAAGTCATTCTCTGTCTGAAGGGGTTATTGTGTCTGTCCCATCATCCCGAGAGGGTTTCTTTAAGCTCCAGGAAATCGTCTAAAAGTAGCAAAGTGTAAACATGACGTCACACTTGGTCTAGGCGCCACATATCGAATCCCGGAGGTGAACAAAGGTTTTTATATCATATAGACGTTTTATATTTTATATTTTGCAACTTTCAGAGGCATTTACTCAGCTTTAGGAGTCTTATGGATAGGCTCAATCAAACGTATCGAACCTCCCATGTTAGAAAAAATAGCTTACTGAAATGCGTCTCATACAGAAGAGGCGGAATGGACAGATCGAGTGACTAAGATATTGAATTATGTATATGACTGTTTTTTTTTTTTTTATTATTATTATTATTATTATTATTATTTCAGGCAAATGTCCCAGGCTTCTACACTGGCTGACTAGCGAATATTATTAAGTCTCCCGTGGCTCCGTGCTCCTTCCACTCAAGAGCCTGCACTTCACGCATTCCACGCACAAGATGGCGCCACCGCTGCATTCCTGCGAAGACGAGAGGTCAAGTGGACGACACTTGCTTTTTGTTTGTTTGTTTACTGTAATTGCTTAAAGTTGTGATCCCTCCAACTTGAATGCTCAGTTGTAACTATAGATAACTAGAATACGATGCTAGTCACGAAGAAGGGCTATGAAAAGATACAGAGCTCGTAGTATTGGCTGGATGAATCACTCTTGCATGATAATCAAAGACGGTGAATAAAACCCACACTTGTAGACGAAGAATATAATTACCAAACAGTTTCGGTGGACACTGCCACCATTTTCAGTGGTCAAGATAGTGAGAGGGAGTGACGTACTGACTATACAAGGGTTCCTTTTTATGCGTGTGTGTGTGGAAGGGTGGGGTAAAGGTGAGGTGGGGTGGGGTAGATTGTAAGCGGGGATTAACCCAAGGGGGATTTTGGGGGGGACATTACCGGACAGGTCAGGTGTAATTCCTCTCTGACCTTACCTGTGTCGTAGCAGGAAGGGTGGGGTAAAGGTGAGGTGGGGTGGGGTAGATTGTAAGCGGGGATTAACCCAAGGGGGATTTTGGGGGGGACATTACCGAACAGGTCAGGTGTAATTCGTATCTGACCTTACCTGTGTCGTAGCAGGAAGGGTGGGGTAAAGGTGAGGTGGGGTGGGGTAGATTGTAAGCGGGGATTAACCCAAGGGGGATTTTTTTTGGGGGGGGGCATTACCGGACAGGTCAGGTGTAATTCCTATCTGACCTTACCTGTGTCGCAGCAGGAAGAGACATGTCCCTTCCTGCTACGACACAGGTAAGGTCAGATAGGAATTACACCTGACCTGTCCGGTAATGTCCCCCCCAAAATCCCCCTCGGGTTAATCCCCGCTTACAATCTACCCCACCCCACCTCACCTTTACCCCACCCTTCCACACACACACACAGGCATAAAAAGAAACCCTTGTATAATCAGTATGTCACTCCCTCTCACTATCTTGACCACTGAAGATGGTGGCAGTGTCCACCGAAACTGTTTGGTAATTATAGTCTTCGTCTACAAGTGTTGGTTTTATTCACCGGCTCGTAGTATTTTTTTCTTTTAACTAAAATACATGAAATAAGCTGCAAAAATACGAAAATACGAGCTTACTTAATGTAAATGAATTATAGTACGTTCAGGATGGAGGGAAGGCATTTAGTATTTTGTTTGTGATGTTATAGTGCAGTGGTTCCCAACCTTTTTGGTCCTGTGGCCCCCCGAGAAAATTATGAGAAGCTCCATGGCCCCTATAAAACTCAGATCGTATATTTATATATTTTTAATATTTGATATTGTGCAGAAAACGGTAATTACCCCAATATACTTAAGCCTAAACTAGCACAGTAAGGTATATTTCATACTTGATTTCTGTCAGGTTTTACCCAGACCAAATACCTTATAATATCTTATATTACCAATAAGGCCCATGGCCCCCTAATCAATGTCCCATGGCCCCCTTGGGGGCCATGGCTCCCAGATTGGGAACCGCTGTTATAGTGTCTCTCAGGATCCTAGGATCCTGTCTCGGCTGAACCAAATTGTCTGGCGTCAGCTGGAACATGATGCTAGAGTTATGTCGGTCGTGAGGGGGTTAATGGTGACGGTATTGACACTGTCAGGCTCCTATGACTCACTCAGTCGAATAAAATCGTCTGAGTCAGCTGAAATGGGGTACTAGAGTTGTCCCAAGCACCAGAGGGTTAAGAATCTTAACCCTAGGGTGCTTGGGACAACTCTAGTATTCCATTCCAGCTGACAGACGATTTTGTTCGGCTGAGTGAGTCATAGGAGCCTGACAGTTACTACACTGTCACCATTAACCCCCGCATAACCGGCATAACTCTGGTATATCATGTTCCAGCTGATGCCAGACAATTTGGTTCAACCGAGTGGGTCTGGGGTCTGGGGCCTGGGGTGCACTAAATGAAAATATCCAAAAAATATTAAAGGGGGGGCTATATCAATTTTGCCACGGGAGGTATACCAAAATTGGACTTTTTAATAAAACCCCCTCCTCTCTCACTCCCTGTGTTTTGTATATACCCTTCTCTGTCTGCCTGTGGTGTGTCTGTCCCACCTTGTGTGTGTGTGTGTCTTGATGTGTGTATGTATGTAGTGGTGTGTGTGTGTCTTGACGTGTGTATGTATGTAGTAGTGTGTGTGTATGTATGTAGTGTGTGTGTAAGTGTCTTGGTGTGTGTGAGCTAAGTGTAAGTATGGGGGCCTTGAGGTTTTAAGGAAAGCCTGCTACGCAAACTTCCCTCAGCCACATTTTAAAGAAACCTCTATCACACCGGGACTTGAACCCGGGTCTTCCTGATTAGGAAGCCAGCACCATGCTGACCATGCCACTGCGGCCCCATAAGGATAGCGGCTAAAACTTCTACTGTATTTTATTTCTTTACATGTTACAAAAAATTGGAAATTGAACAACATGCACAGACTAAACTAAATTGTCATGTACCTATTAATGTCTCTTTAGGAGGAGATATCTCGAAATTTCCTGAGCTACTTGGAATACCTAAGCCTGCAGTTTAATGCTAATCGTGAACAAGTGCTATGGAAAGACTATAGAGCAGTTGCTACTTATATAAAGGGAGAAAGTAAAAACTAGAACTTGACTGCTATCCAACGGCAAGAGTTAAACGATTAACCATATATTACATAAACTTAACACACTGAGTGACACAGAAACTAAACATATGATACAAATTCTTTAATGAAACTTATAATGAAAGTACAAATGACAAAATATACACTGCACAGGAAGACAGTACAGTACTCAGTGGTCGTACCTTCTGTGAGATTGAGAATGAAAGCTTATCTGTTATACCGATTTATAAACGGAAGAGATGAATCGCTAAATTTGATCCACAGTAAAAAAGAATAATAATAATAATAATAGTAATAATAATAATGACTACATAAAACAATAAAGACAAACAATATAGACTACATGTCCACCCTAAACTGACAAAAACCTGGCATCTCTCCACCTTGAATGCTGAGCTGTTTCTAGAGATAAAGACTAGATTATCATGCAAATCACAATGAAGATCTATGGGGAGGATGCAAAACCATAATACTGACTTATTCTGCCACTTAGATACAGGAACTAAGCAGCAGAAGGACTAAAATTTGTCAAGGTGAGCCAACTACAATGACACAGATGAAGTCTGAGATTATATAATGTGTAATCATGAACTGATTGCATCATTCAGTAAAGATTACAAAAGGAAAAGCTATCAAATCTGAAAGTGTAAGTACTATACAAGATATGATTAACCTTGTACATCCATATTCTGAGATATGCTTCCTATATCATAGCCTACACACAAATTCATCCCCCTTAACAGTAATGGTATATTCCTGCTGTCTCCTGACTTCCAATCAACTTATGAAACCTCTCTCCTAATTACAGTACAGTAATATGTTAATGAAGGCTGCTAGTAATTACCTTCAGTATGATAATTCTTATTTAAAGGTAGCAGCAATGGCTAATGAAGGATGTAAGGTATGCAGTCCTTCCAGTTCAATATACTATATCTCCAATCAGGCTTTATCCAGTGTCTCTCCTACACATGTTAATACCTTCAGTCTTCACTAGTTTAACTCACAGAGCAGGGATTTTTTTTTTTTTATGCCATCTCATGATTATATTTAGCTTTGTATAGACTTCTGGAAGTGTAGGGGCTAGGCACAGCCTCACTGAACTCCTGCAATAGCAGAGACTTTGCATAAGTTGAATAAAATTGCCTTCTGGCACTATGAATAAACTGAAAAGGGCATCACGGGATTGCAAGAGTTAAAGGGACTCACGGAGTTTATATCCCCTATGTAAACAAACTACCCATTAGTTTTTACGCACATCCTCTCATTTTTTCCAGCCAATTAACCTACTATGCCTGCCCATGTACAGGATCACATTCGACCTTAAAACCTAAACAGATGGTGTGAATATCAGGGGATTTAAGTAGCACTGCTTACTCGAGTTTAAAGGGACATCTTGGTCACCTGGAGATACACACCGCCGTATATCATCCTTATAGCTAATAATTACAACTTACATCAGCCGACTACACCTCTCGATAATGACAGCAAACACTGATAAACACATGGGCATAAGAATTACCATAATAAGAAGTAGACTAACACCGTAAAGAATAAAATCTTCACTCATCTCCAGCATCTCTCAGCGGTGCTCCCATAATGCACCAGTGACGTCACACTTCAAATTAAATATTTACTTATTAAATTTTAAGAAGAAAATTTCGTGAATATATTATCAGTCTTTTAAACATTAATTTTCGTGCAAACTGAATAGAGAGGTAAGTAACGTGTTTCTTGTTAAATTAAAGATAACCCCATGAATCAGTGGCATCATCATCTCCCTCTCTGAAATTCCATACAGAGTACCAGAGTAGGATCACTATTTACTGTCCTGCCGATATATCTCTACAGTTTTACAAGGGGATTTAAAAATAAACGGCCTGGTGGTGGTGGCAGGGGATAAAATTTTGCGATACCAGTCTCTAATCTGCTGCCATTCCCTACAGAACCTGAGCATAATAGAAGAGAAATTAGCCCAGGTTGATGCAGCAATTCTTAACTCAAAATTGCCCCAAGAACAACTTTCTGAAGTTTGTCAAACATTTCATGCAACACCCTGTATGGGAAATTTGGATAAAATATTGGTGAAAGAGAGAGAGAGATTGTCCAGGTGCTTGAGGGTGCGAAAGTGGATGTATGTGGAATAAGTGAAACAAAATGGAGAGGAGAAAGTGTGAGAGAATGGGAGTATGGATGGGGTATTGCAGGAGTAGGTGAGAATGAGAGGGCAAAGGAAGGAGTATGTATAGTTGTGAGTAAAAGATGGAAGAGTAGCATAAGACAGTATGGATCAGTTGGGTCACGGATTGTGTGGGTAAAGTTGAAAGTTGGAATACAAATGTGGGCGATTGTGTGTGTGTATGCACCAACGCAAGATCGTGCTAGAAGAGTGAGAGAAGAGTTCTGGACAAATGTGGAAGTGTGCATGGAAAAGTTTGGAAGGAATGAGAGAGAGTTTTTGATTGGTGATATGAATGGTAAAGTTGGGAATGTGAAGGTGGATGGAATAGTTGGTGAGTGGGGTGTGCCTGCTGAGATAGATGAGAATGGGAGTGCGTTAGTGGACATTTGTGCTGGGAGGGGGTTGGTGATAGCCAATACCCTCTTCAGGCATAAAATGATCCACAGGTATACATGGCGAGTGATGAGAAGGGTGGGTGGTGAACTGAATGAAAGGAAGGCAATGACTGATTATGTGTGTGTGGATGAAAGGATGCGAAGATGTGTAAAGGATGCAAGAGTGTATAGAGGTTGGGGGAGTGGACTTTCTGACCACTACTTGGTGGTGGCCAGAATTAGGATTCAAGTAAGATGGAGGAATAGAAGAAGGGAAAGACGAGAGGAAGGAGTAGTTGCAAGGAGAGTGGAAAGGTTACAAGAGGATGAGAAAAAGGCAGAGTATAAGAGAGAAGTGGAGGAACGATTGAGCAAAGATGAATTGGAGCAGATGGGAGACGTGGAAGGTGTGTGTGGGATATTTACAGAAGAAATATGTGCAGCATGTGATGTGGTGTGTGGAAGGAAGAGAAGACGGAGGGGGGTGCAAGGAACGGCGTGGTGGACTGAAGAGGTGAGACAGGCTGTGGCACAAAATAAGAAAGCATACAAAGAATGGATGAGAAATAGGGGCGTGGAAGAAGTTGAGAGGCGGAAGAGAGAGTTATATGTAGAAAGAAAGAAAGAGGTTAAAAGATTAGTAAGAGAGAGTAAGAAGAGAGTGGATGAGGAATTTGGAAGGAATTTGAGTGTAAAGTGGAGGAACTGTAAGAAAATGTTCTGGAAAGAGGTGAAAAGAGTAAGAGAGGGTGGAAGTGAAGTTAGCAGGGGAGTGAAAGATAAAAATGGTAGATTACTAGTGGAGAAGGGAGAAAAAGTGAGCAGATGGAGAGAACACTTTAAGGAATTGTTGAACATAGAGGATGGAAGTAATGCGAGTATAAGTGGCTGGGGAATGGCTGGGAGGAGGAGGGAGGTGAGAAGACAGGAAGAAATCAGTAGGATAGAAGTTGTGGAAGCAATGAAGAAAGTTAAATCTGGGAAAGCCCCAGGAATTGATGGAGAGTGTGGTGAAATGCTGAAGCATGGGGGAGAGATAGTAGTAGAATGGATGTGGAAGATGTGCAGATTGGCCTGGGAGGAAGGTAGAGTCCCGGAGGATTGGAAGTCAGGTATAATTATTTCCTTGTACAAAGGAAAAGGGGAAAAGAAGTGTGTGGTAATCAAAGGGGCATTTGTCTTCTTAGTATAATAGGAAAAGTGTATGGTAGGATACTTATTGACAGAGTCAGAGAAAGAACAGAGAAATTAGTTGGAGAAGAACAGGGAGGCTTTAGGAAGGGAAGAGGTTGTGTAGATCAGATATTCATTCTTAGATCTTGAGTGGAAAAGTTTCTAGAGAAGGGAAAGAAGTTGTATGCGGCTTTCATGGATTTGGAGAAAGCATATGACAGGGTGGATAGACAAGGATTGTGGAAAGTGTTAAGAATATATGGAGTAGATGGGAAGTTGTTGAATGCTGTGAAGAGTATGTACGATGATGCGAAGGCTGCAGTGCGTGTGGATGGTGAACTAAGTGAATTTTTCTCTTTGAAAGTTGGGTTGAAACAGGGATGTGTCATGTCTCCATGGTTGTTCAATCTGTACATGGATGGGGTAATAAAAGAGGTACAAGGTAGGGTAGTGGATGTTGGAGTGGCCCTGGTGAAAGAGGATAGTGTCTGGAAACTCCCTGTACTGTTGTTTGCAGAAGATACTGTGTTGTTGGGTGAAGACGAAGGGGAGCTGCAAGGCTTGGTGGATGAGTTTGGGAGAGTGTGCAAGAAACGGAATCTAAAGGTGAATGTAGGGAAGAGTAAAGTGATAGTCTTTGAGAGAGGTGAAGTCAGTGAATGTACAGCGAGGTTGGATGGTGAGGAATTGGAAAATGTAAGTACGTTTAAGTACTTGGGTAGTGTGATGAGTAAGGATGGAGGTTTGGAGGGTGAAGTGCTTGAAAGGGTACAGCAGGGAAGAAAGGTTGCTGGTTCTTTGAAAGCAGTGATAAGAAACAGGGAAGTGAGCATGGAAGTGAAAAAGTTACTACATGACAGTATTGTGATACCAACTCTAACGTATGCAAGTGAAGCTTGGACGTTGTTTAAAGGACACAAGTCAAGAGTGAGAGCAGTGGAAATGAGTTATTTAAGAGGAGCCTGTGGAGTCACATGGAGAGACAGGCTGACGAATGAGGATATAAAGGAGCGTTGTGGTGTGGATGTGGATGTGATAGGAAGCGTTATGAGAACACACTGAGGTGGTTTGGCTATGTGGAGAGGATGGAGGGTGAAAGACTGACGAAGAGAGTGTATGTGAGTGAGGTGGAAGGGGGAGGCCGAGGATGAGATGGAGGGATGGGGTGGAGAGGTATATGAAAGACGGGGGTGTGAGTTGGGAGCAGGGCAGTGAAATGGAGGGGGACAGGGCGACTTGGAGGCGATTTGTTTGTGGCCACCCCAAACGGGATTGAGGCGTCTGGCAATAGATAGAGATAGATAGAAGATTAAATAACTAAAGCTAACACTGATTTGAACTAATACACATCTGGTCCACAGGTCGTGCTGGAGTCTGCTGCCTTGTTGCTGCTTCCTTGCCACACTGGTCATACCCTGCTGAAGTTTGGTCTGCCCTGCCGTGAGAAGCCTGACGGTGGTGTGGTGTCTTCCCCTACTCTGAGATGCCTGGTGGTGTGGTGGTGGTGGCGGCGGCGGTGGCGGCAGGGTGTCGTGTCTTCCCCAGCCGTGAGATTACTTGCCGCTGCTGCTGGTGATCTGCCCTGACCTGCCGAGAGAAGCCTGGTGGTGATGGTGTGATCTGCCTTGCAAGTCCAGGATGTTCTGTGGACAAATGCTACTTTTGAATGCATATTTTATATTGCTGTCTCTGTTAATGTATTTTGTACTGAAGTATTAATAATGAAAACTTAAATTTTCTGTCTTGTTTCATTACCTTTTTAACTGTGGCTTTGACTTAATATAGGTGATAAGTATATTGCGCTCTGCAGTCTTGTGTGTTGTGGGGACGGCTTTTGTGATGAGCTAAGACATTCTGATCGCTTCACCAAATTACTGCTCAGCCGTGTGATCAGTGGACATAAAAGATTATACAATACAATGATATACAGTTAAGCATAAAAAAGGTTATGAGAATTCTCCACCATGCAATCAGTGGACCTAAATTAAAGCCTATATTATAAAGCTAAGCCTGAAAAGGGTTGTGGGAAATAGATAATGATGCAGGGTAGACACTGGTAATGTTCACTGAGCCGTGCCCGCAACACACAAGAACTGGGTGGCGTAATATATGGACCACCTTGTATAATGAGAGGCCGTAAGTGTGTGCTGACTCACAAACTTGCCACCAATGCCCCGTCATAACTATTACTGTGTCTTGTAGGAAGCACAAAGAAAACAGGCCACAGAATACCTCCTTGTCTCTTGTTCCTCCTACACAAACATACACGCCTTTCTCTTTAACTTGGCACAGAGTTTTATTTAAAGCATACCAGAATGTCAGGCAGATCAGTAGCAGAAGTAGACAATACTACAGCCCTACATTCTTTCCACAGCACTCATTCGTGACTAACATCATATTCTAGTGATAACTATCGCTACTACTCGGCAAACTGTATGGAAACTATAAGCTATCTGTCTATCCATCTATCTATAGCCAGACGACTTAATCCCGTAAGAGGTGGCCACAAACAAGTGGCCTCTATGCCACCCTGTCCCCTGTCATTCTGCATCACTCCCCCTAATTCACACACACCCTCTCTCATATACATCCCAACTCCATCCTCCACTTATAAGTAATACATTAAAACAACCGTGAATTACTGCCGCACAAGCTGAGCCGTAATCATATCCAACACAAACACGAAGGAGCTTTAAAGAACAGAAAACAATACCTTGATAGCAGAAGACACTAAGACCACAAGTACTGACAGCCTACACCAAGAAACATAACTAATTTCAGTCAGAGACCAAGTGAATATGAGAGGCACACAGTTCATCACTTCAACTCAAGATCCGTCCCACCTTTGTAACCTTATGTTGCGTCATCCTCTCCACAAACAAAATCGAACAACCGCCCAACACTACACAGAGTATCTTTGCAACATATCCCCTCCTCCACCCGACTCTACACTTCCCAGACACATTCACAAACTCACAAACACCCCAGCCAGCCAAAACTTTCTGCCAAACACATACATAAACACACAGACACCCCAGCCAGCCAAAACTTTCTATACCAAACACATACATAAACACACAGACACCCCA
The DNA here is from genome assembly GCF_032717465.1 of Coenobita brevimanus. NCBI lineage: Eukaryota > Metazoa > Arthropoda > Malacostraca > Decapoda > Coenobitidae > Coenobita > Coenobita brevimanus. The sequence continues at coordinate 171,968 of NW_027643703.1, read as the reverse complement.
GCCAGCCAAAACTTTCTACCAAACAGCATCCTTCATGTGCCACCACCAGACATACACCCTTCAGACACTACCGAACCCAGAGACACGAGTACACCAACCTTCCCTGCTACAATACTAACACAAAATATAACACACATACAATCCCCTGTGATCATACTGCAAAGTGGCACCCCCACACCACAGCACACCCACTCACTTCCTGCACCACACCACCACAACACAGACAATCCTTCAACATAACACTGGGTTCACATCCAGAGGAGCCTAAGATGTAACAAGAACAACAACAACAACTCAGGCCAACTTAAAGTGAAACGAGTATAGTTACGATAGGAAAATTATTTCAAGTTATTTTGTAAGCGCTTCGGGTACACAAAGTTACAAGGCCGCAGGGAACGAACTGCATACCGAGGGTTATAATACTGTGGCGGCTTAGGGGGCTTTATACCACCTTTTCTTCAGTGATTTATTGTTCAAGCGAGCGAGCGAACAGAGCAAGCGAGCGAGAACACTATATGACATGGTATAATAGGGTGGCAGAGAACAGCGCCAAGACTGTGTTGTCTAGGAAACTATTAAAGCAACAACGGATCTATGGACATCATTAGAAACCTAGTAAAAAAATAATAGGAGTTACTTGAGGGACTTTTCTCAAAATTTGCCGCGCCAGTTCTGATAAAAGGAAAATAAACGTACCAAACTGAGCACCAGAACCGAGTTATTTTAGTTTTTAAAACTACTGCTGATCTGTTCAGACAGCTGGAAAGCTTATGACGATTGCCATAACTTACAGAAAGACCTCGATACATTGTCCAAATGGTCTAAAACTTGGCAAATGGAATTTAACGTTGAAAAATGTAAAGTACTTAACGTAGGCAAGACCATTGGAGATACTAAATACAGCTTAGATAACAAAGAAATTAGCAAATCGGAATGCGAGAGAGATCTAGGAGTTATGATTAGTAACGACCTTAAACCAAGGCAACAGTGCATTAATGCGAGAAATAAAGCAAATAGGGTCCTAGGATTTATTTCGAGAAGCGTGAGCAATAGATCATCTAAAGTAATACTAAAACTTTATCTAGCATTAGTAAGGCCACATTTAGACTACGCAGTACAATTCTGGTGTCCTTACTATAGAATGGATATTAATTCGTTAGAAAATGTACAGAGAAGAATGACTAAAATGATACATGACGTCCGGAACCTGTCATATGAAGACAGACTGAAAAGACTAAGTCTGCATTCGCTAGAGAGGCGTAGAGTAAGGGGAGACTTAATTGCGGTGTTTAAGTGGATGAATGGTATAAATAAGTAAGATATTAGCAAGGTACTTAAAGTGAGCATACAGGATAGAACTAGAAATAATGGTTTCAAACTAGAAAAATTCCGTTTCAGTAAGGAAATCGGTAGAAATTGGTTTGGTAATAGAGTAGTAGACGAATGGAATAAGCTACCTAGTAAAGTAGTTGCTGCCTCTTCCATTGAGAGTTTCAAGCATAGGCTAGATAAGCATATGACAAATAAGGGGTGGATATAGAATAAAGAAAATCTTATAACCAATACAAATTCAAAAAAATTTTCTTTTCAGGTTACACTATGATAGTCTCTATTCTCCTTTCACACTTTCCTGTAAAATGTCCACGCCAGTTTTTCTATACGGCGTGGTGTTCTTTCTGACTTTTTCCTGCCGGTTTCGGCTGCAGGGTATGGAGGGCGGGGGAGAGCCTTCTTCTTTGCTGTCCTTATCTCATTCTAGTAGTTCAGTTACTCTTCTAGGAGCTGCCTAGCATGGGCCAACCGGCCTACTGCAGTTATCCTCTCTTCTTATGTTCTTATGTTCTTAAAGTTAAATAGACGCATGGTCAGTGTAGCGGGGTTTCGCCACTCCGCCCCCCCGTAGGCCGTATGGCGTGAGTGGAAATACGTATATAAATGAAGCCAAGGCATAAATATGTATTATGTGAAAGATACTGTGGATGGCTTGGTGAAATTATGCAGCCAGCAAGCGTTACGTACGGCATGAAACAGAGTGTAGTGAAGGGGCAAACCTGAAGTCGGGAGGGGAGAATTACCGGTGTTTTAGGGCTGGAATTATTGTGATTCTGATAGTGTAAATGCGTATGGAATTGTATGAAATATACGTCAAACAAGCTGCGAGTTTCCGTGAACGAGTGTGGTGTGTGCTAAAAATAGCATTGCCTCATACTCTCAGGGAGAAGCTGACTCACACACACACTACATAACTCCTCATCTTCAAATCCCTGGTCTAACTGGACAACACCCCTGGAGGAAGTGAGTTCTGCAAATTTTGTTGATATATATATAATAATCTATTACCATTACCTCTCCAACTTTCAGACAAATAACCATTTTCTCCTACAGATTACACATATGAAAGAAAGTAAATCTCCACAGCAGTAACTATAGAAGAGTTATGTTTATGTGTAGTAGGTTATAACAATAGGAAAACATCCATGGAAGATGTAACAGTCTGTACAGATAGGGGGGAAAAAAGTTGGTAGCATAGTCTTCAGGCAGGTGTGCAAGGAAAAAACAGTGTGTGTAAAAGTTGGTAGTGATCGGAAGAGTAACCTCACTTTGTCGGCCAATTACTCGAAAAATATTAGACTTATCGATTTCCTGTTGCAACCATCATCAATATCACTAAATTCTACGTAAGATCAATACCAGAATGTAAGCCTTTGGTAGCGTTTTGGGGGGTAAAAGGCGAGAGAAATGTTTTTGTTCCTAGCGGTTGTTGTGTGACAAGCGCTCGGAGTAATAACATCATTTTGTCGGCCAGTTACTCGAAAACTATTAGACTTATCGATTTTCTGTTACAACCATCATCAATACCACTAAATTCTACGTATAATCAATACCAGAATGTAAGCCTTTGGTAGCGTTTTGGGGGGTAAAAGGCGAGTTTTTTTTTTTTCCCCTCGTGTTTGTTATCAGTGACATTCGCTCGGAGTACTAACCTCACTTTGTCGGCCAATTACTCGAAAACTATTAGACTTATCGATTTTCTGTAACAACCATGATCTATACCATTAAATTCTACGTATGATCAATACCAAAATGTAAGCATTATATTACGTTTTGTGCGAGAAAAGGCGGTGGAAATGAATGTCTCTTCGCGGCTGTTACCATTGATTAACGCTCGTAGTAATACTCTCACTTTGTCGGCCAATTACTCGAAAACTTTTGGACGTATCGATTTCACGTTTGAACCATGATAAAGAGCAGTAAATTCTACGTATGTACAATACATAACTATGTAATATTTATGATAAGAATTCGTTGTTACGTAGGCGGGAACATTGCGTACGCCGTGCGCGCATCACGAAAGTCAATCACGGACGGAGTGCCTAGTACTTTCTTTCGATTTACTCGAGAACTATGAGGCGTATGGGGTTCTTCATTGAGATGGGGAAAGCTGGTGAATTTGGGCATATTACTTTGTAATAAAAACATAAGGTGTATGGGAAAATTTAACTATCAGAGGTCAGTGAATTTTTTCCGAAAATGGCTTTCAGTTTTTGGCCATTTTCTCGAAAAGTATACATCATATCTCAACCGAATTTGTTTCGTTAGAAAGCTGATGAAATTCTCTATAAAAACTTATAGATCATTTTCCTGTATGATGGAAAACATTCAAATGGCGATGTTGGGAAGTGGAAACAGTTTACTCGACCATGCTTCCAGGGCTAATAACTTTTTTTGCTGGTGTTTTCCTGTGTTTTGGTCCTGTTTATCAGATACAACAAACATCGATGCCTACCTTGAGAAAGGTTTCATGGGAATACATGGATTTTTGGGTGGCGAAGATAAGGCAAGAATGTGTTTCATTCGCTCAAATTTGCCGCGCGCGCGCTCCCCGGCCGGGCGGCTTGGTCGTATAAAATCGTGAGCCAGAAGACTTATTGAAACTTATCGTGTGCGAGAGGGTTAACATCAAGCGAGATGGATGGATGGATGGGTGGATGTGGAATCGTGGATGCTTGGACCGATGGTAGAGTTCCTGCTGTTTCGTCCTTCCACCTGCCGACAAAAATCATCATCAATATCATCATCATCATCATCGTCATCATCATAGCTGTCTTCCTCATTACCACCACCACCATCATCATCATCATCATTATTTACACCGTCATTCTCATTATCATTACCATTCTCATCATCATCATTATCATATTATCATCACCACCTACCTATCTATCTACTGTATTTATCTATATCTATTTATCTATAGCCAGACGCCTTAATCCCGTAAGGGGTGACCACAAGCAAATCGCCTTCATGATGTACTGTCCTCTACCATTTAGCTGAAGTATCCCAGTCATATGTTTCTACTCTTTCCATCCATCTCATCGTCGGTCTCCCCATCCCCCTCTATCCTTCCAGCTAACTCATGTGCACTCTTCTAGTCATTTTCTTATTCGCCATCCTCTCCACATGGCCA